>NC_092499.1:73858181-74159545 GCF_047511675.1 Marmota flaviventris
AGATTCAGTCCCTCAGCATTAAGCAACTGTGCAACTAACCTTTTCTGGTGACCTTCTTTCAAGCCTTCTGCTCCTACTCAGCTCCTGTGAGTTAGCAGTTGTCTTAAATCCTTAACAAAAGAAGTGAGTGCTACAGGTATATTTCATATCATTAAGAATTAGTCCTTCACATCTTCTGCCACCAAAATATTATGCCATCATTTGAAGTGATGATGCAGTTTAATTTCTTGACCCCAAAAGAGTTTTTTATTGTAGATTATTACATTTAAAATGTAGATTATAAAATGTTAATTTGATAGCTTTTAAATAACATTTATGTAACTCTATTTACAAAAAGGTACTGAAAAGTCTGGAAGGACTGTAACAGGGGTCCTCTCTAGAGGGTTGGAATACCAGTTTTTTTTTTTTTTTTGTTTTGTTGTTGTTTTTCCTTGTTCACTGTTAATTTCTCATTATTTGATGAATGTGTACTACATGCATAATTTTTAAAATAGTAAGTTCAGAGAAAGAAATTTAGCCTCTAAATATGTGGACCAGTTTTTCACTCCTTTCTTTTTTTATGTTTGGGGGGTCTTGAGGCAGCAGCTGTAGAACAGGGGCTCTATAGTTCCCCAGCTCTGGGGAAAATCTGCATTGGCCACAAGAGTTCCTTCAGTGCTCTGTGCCCTGAAAGGGAACAGAAGAGCCTTATGAAGAAAATTGAGGCCTTGGAGAACCACTAATTAAACACAGAAGAACCACAGAAGGTTGGCGGAGGGGTGTCCAAGTAGCACAGCTTTAAAGATTTCTTTAAAGGAGGTAAAACTATGCTTTAAATAAAATATATTGATTTTGAAACTGTTGCTATGACCTTTTGTTGATGATCAAAAGCAGATAGAATTTTATTCATAACATCATGGTATATTTTTTATATTTTTACCACTTCTACGTAATATGAAACATATGCTGTCCTTGGGCTAGTCTCCAGTTCTCCCCACTACCCTCCTTGTATCCAGGTCCACCCCATCCAATATGATGGTATTCTTTATTCTTTTATTCAGTCAACCAACATTGTACACAGATCTTCTCTTTCTCTCTTTCTCTCTGAGCTAATCATTTGTTTCAATAATATACAACTTTGTTTAAAATTTACTCTGCATGTAATTTCACCTCCTAAGAATATTTAAGCTCATTTTCAAGAGATCTGCTAGGTGTCCCCAGAATACATACTTTTCTTCTTCCAGAGTAATAGAACACCCAATTTTGCCCGGGGCACATGGCCATCCATAATAAAGTCCATATTTTCTAGCCTTCTTGCAGCTAGTTGTGCCAATATGTTTAAGCTCTAGCCAATGTGACATAAGTAGAAGGGTCATATGCAAACCCCCGGAAGTGCTCTTAATGAGAGGGAACATGCCTGCCTGCCCTTTCTCCGTTTTCTTGGAAATACTGATGGGATAGCTTGGAGTCCTGGCAGATGCTGGAATCCTGAAGTAAAAGTAATATGCCAAGGAATGCAGAGCAATGTGTAAGGAATAAACTAGGTGTTGGCAATATTAGGAACCTTCCCCAACAGCCTAGACTTCTTTTTTCTAGATTGATTTTATGTGAAAAACAAACTTCCATCCAGTTTGAGCTGTTTTTATTTGGGGAGGGGTTCTGTCACTCCCAGCAGAAATTAACTCTGCTTAGTAAGAACAATGGTTATATTTTTTTTCATTCATTCTACAAATATTTTCTGAGCACTTACTCTGTGTCAAGCACTGACCTGGCTCTGGAAATGCAGTTGTGAACACACCAGCAGGCCCCCTCTCCTTTTCTCCCCTCCTGGAGCCTGCTTTCTGCTCAGCATCCACGTGGGTACAAACACAGTGCTATGCCCCAGGCAGTGCTTAAACATTTGATGAATGAGTCAACAATGAACACTTTCATTTATACTTTGCTTTAAAACTGATGTTGTATTTTAAAATCTAAGAATCTTTCGCCAGGCACAGTGGCACACTCCAGTAACCCCAGGAGCGTGGGAGGCTGAGACAGGAGGATTATGAGTTCAAAGCCAGCCTCAGCAACTTAGCAAGACCTTAAGCAATTCAGCGAAACCCTACCTCTAAATAAAATACAAAAAAAGGGCTGGGGATGTGGCTCAGTGGTTAAGTGCCCCTGAGTTCAGTCCCTGGTACCAAAAAACAAAACAAAAAAACACTAAGAATCTTTGTACAACCAATGCTCAAGAACAAAATTACAACTGTTTTAAAAGAAATTAAAAATTTTAACAAATCTTTCTTGTTACCACATCTTCCCCCTGCAAAAGAAAAACAGGTTAAAAAAAAAAAAAAAAGATTGGCAAAACTGAGTAATACCTCCTAAGTTGTAATGACTAATGATGACAACTCTAAATAATGTATTTGTAGTGTTTCCCATGCCTTTGTTTTCTTATCCATTATGGCTATATGTATAGAACCCTTGTAAGAATTAAATGAGAGAATGATTCAGATACAGTTAATAAATAGAAGCTGTATTCAGTTGACAATAAGTTTTAACAGTTTTTAAAATGGTTATACTCTTTGAGTAATTCTATTTCTAGAATTCTGTCCTAAGAAAATAATCCTACGTATGGGAGAAATTTTTATTTAAAAAAAAAAGTTCATCCCAGTGTTTTGTAAAATAGGGAGAAGTCAGAGATTTAGTGACTTTTCCTGCCCCTCCCACTTCCATCTGTTGGTGGGCCAAGGCCTGGAACTCTCACCCAAGCGGAGATGCCTGAACCCAGGGCTAGCTGGGAAGATGCCAACAGCGTTGAGAGGAGTCAGGGAATCAAGTAGAGCCAATTCCTGGCAAGGCAGACCTAAGAGAAGGAATAGTTCAAGATGTCAAGTACAACAGGGTAGGGCAGAGCAAGAAAGCCAAAATGAAGCTTGACCTCTGAGATCAGGCCCCTCGAGGAAATGGAACGTTCCAGAATGTGGATCCTGGAGAGATGCCCTGAGAATGGGTGGGAAAGGGAAGAGTCTCAGACACAGTCAGTGGGTGGGCCAGTAGACAGGGTCAGAAAAGAAACAAGATAAACTTCCATCAGAAGGGGAATGGCTACATACATGAATGAATACCACAATAAAATATTATGTAACCATTACAAAATGCTGGTGAGAAAGACTATAGCAATCTGAAAAATCCTTGGCTAAAACTAAGCAAACCTGTTTAGCACATATAGTCCTTGTGGCATACATGTACTTTCAGTGGTGAATGTCTTTATAAATGTACATATGTACTTATGTATGAGTATATATTGTGTGTAAAAGTACAACTGCATTTATATGTTTTTGATAGCAACTATGGCATACCCATAGAAAATACTTAGGGCAATCATAAGAGAAAGCTAATAATTGATTAAGAAAGTAAAATAATGATGATTTGTGTTTACTCTCTGTTAATTTGTTTTTAATCTATAGGTTTTAGATTAATATTTAAAAACTTGGAGGTAGGCACAGTAACTCATGCCTATAATTCCAATCACTAGGGAGGGTGAGGCAGGAGGACCACAAGTTTGAGACTAGCCTTGGCAACTTAGCAAGATCTTGTCTCTCTCTCTCTCTCTCTCTCTCTCTCTCTCTCTCTCTCACACACACACACACACACACACAGGCTGGGGTGTAGCTCAGTGGTAGAACAGGTCCTGGGTTCAATCCCCAGTGTCACACAAAAAATAAATAAATAAAAATTAAATTAAAAATTGAAAAATTGGGTGGGTAGGGGACAAAAAGAAAATGAAGCAATTTATCTAAGGGTAGTACTGCTTTTCCAGAAATTTGCTTTTTAAGAATGAAATTTGTGTTTTAACAAATTTGTGTTTTAAGCTGCATTTTAATCTCCTAAATCCTTTTCTCTAAATATCAGTTGATGAGCTTCTGGAGAAAAACAAATGTTTCTCCTTTAGACCAGTTTTGACTCTTTGGAAAGAATTTGAACTCTTGCCTGACATGAAATGTCACGGTAGGCCAGCACTTAATGGAGAGAGACCACTCTCAAGGGTCTTCATTTGTTCCCATGGTGAAACTAATTGAAACATTACTGGGAAGGTATACAAAGAAAATATAAAGTTATATTTTATTTATATATATATACATATATATATATATATATTAGACACTTCTGGACTGAGTAGTGCCATTTCAGTCCCTGAATTCACATTGGTGAATTGGTGAATTGATGAGTGCCCCTTTGGTGCACAAGCAACTATCTATAGTTTTGGTATGTCTATAGCCATGATCAGAAACAAGTGTATGTGACAGATAAACCACACAATGATCAGTACCATCTAAATAATGGCATAGTTCTCCTCTATCTTCCAAATTGAAATTCTAAAGCAAATCAATTCAAACAAATATTTTGAATAACAGCCTTAGTTATCAAGATTGATATTTATTTTTTTTAATTTAAACTTTTGACTTTTTTTAATTATTAAAAGCTCCGCTAAGCAATTGGGAAAATCTGATTGTGGACTGAGTATAAGATGAAAGATAAGATGAAAATGCATGTGAAAAGGCAGAGATTCTTGACTTTAAAGAGACAGTGGTAAAATAGTATCTGTGATCTCATGCTCAGCATAAAACTGCGCACACGCACTATCAGAGGGGAGTTTGGAAGAACAGACAATAAAAAGGTGGCAGGAACCATCTCTGAATAATAAAAATCATATCTATATTCTTATGTTTTGATCATTTGTGGTTTTTTTACTTTCCATAATACATGTGTATATTTGTAATAGTAAAAGATTATTTTCAGCTGAAAAATATAATTTACCCTCAGTTTCAAAAATCTATACCTTTTCATTTCCTGATTCTGGCAAGGTGCCATATTCAGAATAAAATGCCAAAATCCACTGAGAAGTAAGAAATGTAGGAAAAGCCTCCTTCTAAGAGGGAATATATATTTTGAAGATCTCATGGAAAGAGATTGCTCTATGAAGATTTTCTGCTCAAGTTCAAAAGCTTAGTATATTTTACATGATATCTCAATAAATTAATAGAACTTAGGGTTGATTACTAAAACCAAAATCATACCCTGATAATTTTTATTTTGTTCATCATTAGTCATTTCCCAATAAAATTTTCCAGTATCATCCTATCTATTTATAGTATTCCCTTTATTTTTTTTTTTAATTTTTATTGTTGGTTGTTCAAAACATTACATAGTTCTTGATATATCATATTTCACACTTTGATTCAAGTGGGTTATGAACTCCCATTTTTACCCCGTATACAGATTGCAGAATCACATCAGTTACACATCCATTGATTTACATATTGCCATACTAGTGTCTGTGGTATTCTGCTGCCTTTCCTATCCTCTACTATCCCCCCTCCCCTCCCCTCCGCTATTCTCTCTCTACCCCCTCTACTGTAATTCATTTCTCCCCCTTGTATTTTTTTTCCCTTTCCCCTCACTTCCTCTTGTATGTAATTTTGTATAACCCTGAGGGTCTCCTTCCATTTCCATGCAATTTCCCCTTCTCTCTCCCTTTCCTTCCCACCTCTCATCCCTGTCTAATGTTAATCTTCTTCTCATGCTCTTCGTCCCTACTCTGTTCTTAGTTACTCTCCTTATATCAAAGAAGACATTTGGCATTTGTTATTTAGGGATTGGCTAGCTTCACTTAGCATAATCTGCTCTAATGTCATCCATTTCCCTGCAAATTCTATGATTTTGTCATTTTTTAATGCAGAGTAATACTCCATGGTGTATAAATGCCACATTTTTTTTATCCATTCGTCTATTGAAGGGCATCTAGGTTGGTTCCACAGTCTTGCTATTGTGAATTGTGCTGCTATAAACATCAATGTAGCAGTGTCCCTGTAGCATGCTCTTTTTAGGTCCTTAGGGAATAGACCAAAAAGGGGAATAGCTGGGTCAAATGGTGGCTCCATTCCCAGCTTTCCAAGAAATCTCCATACTGCTTTCCAAATTGGCTGCACCAATTTGCAGTCCCACCAGCAATGTACAAGTGTACCCTTTTCCCCACATCCTCGCCAGCACTTGTTGTTGTTTGACTTCATAATGGCTGCCAAACTTACTGGAGTGAGATGGTATCTTAGGGTGGTTTTGATTTGCATTTCTCTGATTGCTAGAGATGGTGAGCATTTTTTCATGTACTTGTTGATTGATTGTATGTCCTCCTCTGAGAAGTGTCTGTTCAGGTCCTTGGCCCATTTGTTGATTGGGTTATTTGTTATCTTATTGTCTAATATTTTGAGTTCTTTGTATACTCTGGATATTAGGGCTCTATCTGAAGTGTGAGGAGTAAAGATTAGTTCCCAGGATGTAGGCTCCCTATTTACCTCTCTCATTGTTTCTTTTGCTGAGAAAAAACTTTTTAGTTTGAGTAAGTCCCATTTGTTGATTCTAGTTATTAACTCTGGTGCTATGGGTGTCTTATTGAGGAATTTGGAGCCCGACCCCACAGTATGTAGATCGTAGCCAACTTTTACTTCTATCAGACGCCGTGTCTCTGATTTGATATCAAGCTCCTTGATCCATTTTGAGTTAACTTTTGTGCATGGCAAGAGAAAGGGATTCAGTTTCATTTTGTTGCATATGGATTTCCAGTTTTCCCAGCACCATTTGTTGAAGATGCTATCCTTCCTCCATTGCATGCTTTTAGCCCCTTTATCAAATATAAGATAGTTGTAGTTTTGTGGATTGGTTTCTGTGTCCTCTATTCTGTACCATTGGTCCACCTGCCTGTTTTGGTACCAGTACCATGCTGTTTTTGTTACTATTGCTCTGTAGTATAGTTTGAAGTCTGGTATCGCTATACCATCTGATTCACACTTCCTGCTTAGCATTGTTTTTGCTATTCTGGGTCTTTTATTTTTCCATATGAATTTCATAATTGCTTTCTCTATTTCTACAAGAAATGCTGTTGGGATTTTGATTGGCATTGCATTAAACCTATAGAGAACTTTTGGTAATATCGCCATTTTGATGATGTTAGTTCTGCCTATCCATGAACAGGGTATATTTTTCCATCTTCTAAGATCTTCTTCTATTTCTCTCTTTAGGGTTCTGTAGTTTTCATTGTATAAGTCCTTCACCTCTTTTGTTAGGTTGCTTCCCAAGTATTTTATTTTATTTTTTTTTTTTTGAGGATATTGTGAATGGAGTGGTTGTCCTCATTTCCATTTCAGAGGATTTGTCGCTGATATACAGGAATGCCTTTGATTTATGCGTGTTGATTTTATATCCTGCCACTTTGCTGAATTCATTTATTAGCTCTAATAGTTTCTTTGTAGACCCTTTTGGGTCTGCGAGGTATAGAATCATGTCATCTGAAAATAGTGATAATTTAAGTTCTTCTTTTCCTATTTTTATGCCTTTAATTTCTTTCGTCTGTCTAATTGCTCTGGCCAGTGTTTCGAGAACTATGTTGAACAGAAATGGTGAGAGAGGGCATCCCTGTCTTGTTCCAGATTTTAGAGGGAATGCCTTCAATTTTTCTCCATTCAGAATGATGCTAGCCTGAGGCTTAGCATAGATTGCTTTTACAATATTGAGGTATGTTCCTGTTATCCCTAGTTTTTCTAGAGTTTTGAACATAAATGGATGCTGTACTTTGTTGAATGCTTTTTCCGCATCTATCGAGATGATCATATGGTTCTTATTTTTAAGTCTATTGATGTGGTGAATAACATTTATTGATTTCCGTATATTGAACCAGCCTTGCATCCCAGGGATGAATCCTACTTGATCATGGTGCACAATTTTTTTGATATGTTTTTGTATCCGATTCACCAGAATTTTATTGAGGATTTTTGCATCTAGGTTCATCAGAGATATTGGTCTGTAGTTTTCTTTCTTTGAAGTGTCTTTGTCTGGTTTAGGAATCAGGGTGATGTTGGCCTTGTAGAATGAATTTGGAAGTTCTCCCTGTTTTTCTATTTCCTGAAATAGCTTGAAAAGTATTGGTATTAGTTCCTCTTTAAAGGTTTTGTAAAACTCTGCTGTATACCCATCCGTTCCTGGGCTTTTCTTAGTTGGTAGTCTTTTGATGGTTTCTTCTATTTCCTCAGTTGATATTGGTCTGTTTAGGTTGTCTATATCCTCCTGACTCAATCTGGGCAGATCATATGACTTAAGAAATTTATCGATGCCTTCACTATCTTCTAATTTATTGGAGTATAAGGATTCAAAATAATTTCTGATTATCTTATGTATTTCTGAAGTGTCTGTTGTGATATTGCCTTTTTCATCCCGTATGCTAGTAATTTGAGTTCTCTCTCTTCTCTTTGTTAGCATGGCTAAGGGTCTGTTGATTTTATTTATTTTTTCAAAGAACCAACTTTTAGTTTTGTCAATTTTTTCAATTGTTTCTTTTGTTTCGATTTCATTCATTTCAGCTCTGATTTTAATTATTTCTTGCCTTCTACTTCTTTTGCTGTTGTTTTGCTCTTCTTTTTCTAGGATTTTGAGATGAAGTATGAGATCATTTATTTGTTGGTTTTTCCTTTTTTTAAGGAATGAACGCCAAGCAATGAATTTTCCTCTTAGAACTGCTTTCAATGTGTCCCATGGATTCCGATATGTTGTGTCTGTGTTTTCATTTATCTCTAAGAATTTTTTAATTTCCTCCTTGATGTCTTCTATAACCCATTGAGCATTCAGTAACCTATTGTTCATTCTCCAAGTGATGCATGATTTTTCCTTCCTTCTTTTATCGTTGATTTTCAGTTTCATTCCATTATGATCAGAGAAGATGCATGGTATTATCTCTACTCCTTTATATTGTCTAAGAGTTGCCCTGTGACATAATATATGAGCTATTTTTGAGAAGGATCCATGTGCTGCTGAGAAAAAAGTGTAACTGCTTGATGTTGGGTGGTATATTCTATATATGTCAGTTAAGTCTAGGTTATTAATTGTGTTATTGAGTTCTATAGTTTCCTTATTCAACTTTTGTTTGGAAGATCTGTCCAGTGGCGAGAGAGGTGTGTTGAAGTCTCCCATGATTATTGTATGGTGGTCTATTAGACTCTTGAACTTGAGAAGAGTTTGTTTGATGAACATAGCTGCACCATTGTTTGGGGCATATATATTTATGATTGTTATGTCTTGTTGGTGTATGGTTCCCTTGAGCAGTATGTAGTGTCCCTCTTTATCCCTTTTGATTAACTTTGGCTTGAAATCTATTTTATTTGATATGAGTATGGACACTCCTGCGTGTTTCCGAAGTCCATATGAGTGATATGATTTTTCCCAACCTTTCACCTTCAGTCTATGTATGTCTTTTCCTATCAAATGCATCTCCTGTAGGCAGCATATTGTTGGGTCTTGTTTTGTGATCCATTCTACTAGCCTGTGTCTCTTAATTGGTGAGTTTAAGCCATTAACATTTAGGGTTATTATTGAGATATGGGTTGTTCTTCCAGCCATATTTGTTTATTTATGTTACTAAACATGGTTTGTTTTCCTCTTTGATTATTTTTCCCCCCTTTACTGTCCTACCTCCCACTGTTGGTTTTCATTGTTATTTTCCATTTCCTCTTCCTGTAATGTTTTCCCGAGGATGTTTTGAAGACATGGTTTTCTAGCTGCAAATTCTTTTAACTTTTGTTTATCGTGGAAGGTTTTAATTTCATCTTCCATCCTGAAGCTTAATTTCTTTGGATACACAATTCTTGGTTGGAACCCATTTTCTTTCAGTGTTTGAAATATGTTATTCCAGGATCTTCTAGCTTTCAGAGTCTGTGTTGAAAGATCAGCTGTTATCCTGATTGGCTTACCCCTAAATGTAATCTGCTTCCTTTCTCTTGTAGCTTTTAAAATTCTCTCCTTATTCTGTATGTTGGGCATCTTCATTATAATGTGTCTAGGTGTGGATCTCTTATGATTTTGCACATTCGGCGTCCTGTAGGCTTCTAGGATTTGGGATTCTGTCTCATTCTTCAAGTCTGGGAAGTTTTCTTGTATTATTTCATTGAATAGATTGCTCATTCCTTTGGTTTGGACCTCTATACCTTCCTGTATCCCAATGACTCTTAAGTTTGGTCTCTTTATGTTATCCCATATTTCTTGGATGTTCTGCTCATGGTTTCTTAACAGTCTTGCTGAGCTGTCTATGTTCTTTTCAAGTTGAAATACTGTGTCTTCATTGTCTGATGTTCTATCTTCTAAGTGTTCTACTCTGCTGGTAGTATTCTCAATTGAGTTTTTAAGTTGGTTTATTGCTTCCTGCATTTCTAGGATTTCTGTTTGTTTGTTTTTTATAACCTCTATCTCCCTGTATAGTTGATCTTTTGCTTCTTGGATTTGTTTATGTAATTCATTGTCGAAGTGATCTTTCATTGTCTGATTTTGCTGTCTAATGTCTTCCTTGAGACTCCAGATCATCTGAAGCATGTATATCCTGAATTCTTTATCTGACATTCCATCTGCTGCAGCTATTACCTCTTCTAAAGTTGAGTTGACCTGCATTGCTTGTGGTCCTTTCTTTCCTTGTCTTTTCATACTGCTCGCATTTCTTTCTGCTTGGTGAAACTGTTGTGTTTTTGAAATTTTCCCCCTATATATTTATATTGCTCTTGTATAGTTGAAAAGTCTCCCTTGCAGGGGCGGGCGGCGGCTGTGCTCCTCCTCCAATTGGGGTGATCTGTCTACCACACTGATGGGCCACTGGGCCTGTTCTTCCGGTCGGTCGCAGGTCTGCCTACCTTGCAGGCGCGCGCAGCAGCTCTGCTCTGCCCCTCCTCCAATTGGTGTGACGTGTCTACCACGCCCGCGAACCGCTGGGCCTGTCCTGCCGGTCAGTCGCAGGTCTGCCTACCTTGCAGGCGCGGGCACGGCTCTGCTCTGCCCCTAATCCATTTGGGGTGACATGACTACCATGCCGGCAGGTCACTGGGCCTGTTCCGGGCACGGGCCTAGTATTCCCTTTAAAATATAACAAATAGATAAACTCACTAATTTAAGATATGTTTAAACTTTGGTAACCCTGAACTATTCATCTGGTATAGTTAAATATCAAGGTAAATTGTTCATTGATTGCTTCAGTTATAATGATTCTAAAGCAGCTGTTATTTACCTGGGCAACAGTCCTCAAATTAAAATAATTCTCTGAATCAGCTTTGGGCTCCATGCTGTTAGTCCTTATGTTTTACAGAGAGGTTGTAATGGCTCCAAAAATACCACTGTGGACCATGGAGTAAATAACCATTTTTAAAACATAATTATATGCTGTGTTTCCATTACAATCAGAGATACAATGATCAGGTAAATAATTAAAAGTGACAGAACTGAAACCAAACAAAATGACTCCCAATGAAACAAAAGGTACTTTTATGCCACCTCTCAGTCAATATGCACATGTGTAAAGAGTGCTTTTTCTTAGCCCCAAAAGAAAGACTTATCTAGGACTAAATAATGGCATAGCTCTCCTCTATCTTCCAAATTGAAGATTTTCACCTAGAAGAAAGTAAAATACAAGTTACTGTGCCAATCCTAAATACACTCTTCAACATAAAGGATTTCCTTAATTTTTAATGACTTTTACTATTACATCAGATTTTAAAACCAGACACAGAAAGACTATGTAGGGGGCTGGGATTGGGGGAGAAGCATAGGACCTGCTGACCTACACTTCTACTGGGTCTTTGAATTCTATTCATATGAAAAATAAATGGGTTGCTGGAGTTTGGGTTCTGCAGGGTCAGTGACAGGCCATACCTATCCCTCCTGCTGATTACAGCTAAAGACTCTGACAAAAACATGAGGGCGGGGGGGAGTCTACCTGAGGACTGTGAAAATAACCAAGCTCAGGTGGACTTGAGGGGAATGGTGAGTTTCCAGAGGGTAGAGTGTTGTTTTGTTTTGTTTTGATTTGATTTGTTCTTTTCCTTTCTGATGGCAGGCCCCAGTTTCTGAGAAGTGTGGCTTATCTGCTACTAAAATTCCAATAAAAACATGTCTTTCTGGCCAGAGAAGGACATGTTGACTCTATAGGGGGAAGTGAGTGGGAGAAATTGCAGAGGGCAAAAAACTAGAGAAAATCGTTCTCTAATTCTGTATATGAACCCTAGGCTCAGTCTACATCTGAGCCAAGAATGAAAGGAACAGACACAAACCAATGATGCAAAGGTTTTGAGAATTTGCTGGAGATAGGAACCACCAGCATAAATCTCAGACTAGCTCTTGAACCATGCATGTGCTAGACAGACCCAAAGCAGCATTGAAACCACTGCTCACAGAGGATGGACAGAACTTGATAGTAAAAGCCTAATCAGGCTAATTGTCTGCTACAATTACATAAGGACTTGGAACCAACCCAATATAACATTGATAATATTTAGGGTACAATTTGAAATTATTTAACTGAAGAAACAGGGAAAAATGACTAAGTCTCAAAAGGAAAATAATAAACAGATGCCAACTCAAAAATGACCTAGACGTTATAACTATCAAACAAAGACTTTAAAGGATCTATTACAACTGTTTTCCATGAGATAAAGGAAAATAGAGACAGAATTTCTCAAAGGAGACATAGAAACTTTTTAACAGAGCCAATTAGAAACTTTAGAACTGAAAAATACAATATCCAAAATTTAAAAACAAAAACAAAACCTCATTGGATAGGTTCTATAGCACGATGAAGATAACAAAGAAAACAATGAATAAAGAAGACAGATTGATAGAAATTATCCACATTGAAGAACTGAAATAGAAGGGATTGAAAAAAATGAACAGCCAGATGCGATGGCACATGCCTGTAATCCCAGCAACTCTGCAGTGACAGGAAGATAGCAAGTTCAAAGCTATCCTCAGCAACTGAGCAAGGCCCTAAGCAATTTAGTAGGACCCTGTCTCAAAAAAAATTTTTTTTAAGGGCTGGGGATATAGCTTAGTAGTAAAGCATACTTAGGTTCAATCCTTAGTACCAAAAAGAAAAAGATAAACAAAGACTCCAGAACTTTAAGACAATATCAGAAGGTGACTTCAAAAAACAATCACTAGAACTAGGGGCTGGGGTTGTAGCTCAGTGGTAGAGTGCTTGCCTAGCATGTGTGAGGCACGGGGTTCAATCCTCAGCACCACATAAATAAAACAAATGCCTTGTGTCCATCTACAACTACAAAAAAAATTACTAGAACTAATAAGTAAACTTAGGAAAGTTCCATTTTCAAAATTAATATACAAACATCACTAGCCATGGTGGCACATGCCTATAATCCAAGCTACTTGGGAGGCTGAGGCCAGAAGATCAAAAGCCAGCCTCAGCAATTTAATATGACCCTGTATCAAAATAAAATAAAACAGGCGGAGATGTAGCTATTGGTAGAGTTTGCCTACCATGTGTGAGGCACTGGGTTCAATCCCCAGTACCTCACAGACAAATATATATATATATATATACACACACACACACACACACATATGTATATCAATTGAATTTTTGTACACCACCAGCAAACACTTGGAAAATAAAGTTTTAAAACTTTTATTCACAATATCAACAAAAATCATAAAACACATAGGAATAAATCTAATGAAAGTTGATCAAGACCTTAACATTAAAAACTATAAAACACTGCTAAATAAAATTTAAATTGACCTAATAAGTTGAAAGATACAGCATACTTATAGATTTAAAGACTTGTTTTTTTTAAGAGGTAAAATATCCATATAGGATACCAGTAAAATTTTCAGCTGAACTTTTTTTTCCCTAGTAGAAACTAACAACCTGATTCCAAAATTTACATAATGTAAAACTTCTAGAATAACCAAAGGATTTCAGAAAAAGAAGAACTTGAAGCGCAAAATTGGAGTGCTTGATTTTGAGACAACAGAAAACTACAGAAATTGAGACAGTTCAATATTGGTGGAAAAAAATTGATTTTCTGAAAAGATTATATAAGGGTAAGTCATTTTAACAAATAGTGCTAGCCAATAAGCTATCTGGAAAAACTGAATATCCTTACCACGCATCATACACAAAAACTGATTCAAAATAGGTCACTGATCTATATATAAACAGAAAATCATAAACACTTCATAAATAGGAAGAAAATTTTTTGCAACATTGGATTAAGCAAAGTTTTCTTAGATGGGACACCAAAATCAAGAAGCATAAAAGAAAAAACAGAAAATTGGATTTGATAAAAATTGAAAGCTGGGCTGGGGCTGTAGTTCAATGGCAAAGCACTTTGCCTAGCATGTGTGAGGCACTGGGTTTGATCCTTAACACCACATAAAAATAAATAAAATAAAGGCATTCCGTCCATCTACCACTATAATTTTTTTAAGGTTTTTAAAAAAGATTAAAGGCTTTTGTTCTTCATAAATCACCGTTAATAAACTAAAAGGCAAGTCACAGACTGGAAAAAAATATTCACACTATAAATCAAAGGACTTTTACACAGAATTTATAAAGAACTCTTACAACTTAATAATGATAAGTCGAACAACCCAATTGTTTGAATGGACAAAATATTTGAACAGACACTTAAACAAAGATATACAGGTGGCCAATAAGCACATGAAAACATACTCAACACAGTTATCAAGAAAATGCAAATTAAAATCATAATGAAATATCACTACACATTCATTAGTTTGACTAAAATTAAAAAGACTGAGCATACCAAGTTCTGAGAAGGATGTAGAACAACTGAAACGCTCATGCACAGCTGGTAGGACTGTAAATTAGCACAATAAGTTTGGAAAATACTTCTCAGATTCTCAAAAAGTTAAACATGATAAGACCCAGGCATTCAATTCCTCATTATATACCCAAGAGAAACAAAGACTCCTGGGTGCGTAAATGTTCATTCACCTGTGCATAAATGTTCATTGTAGCTTTGATTGTAATTGCCCCAAATTGAAAATAACCCAAGTGTTCATCAACAAGCAAGAAAGCAATATAATCCAGCAATAAAAAGGAATGAACTATTGATACATGAAACAACATGGATGGATCTAAACATCATTATGTTCAATGAAAATTCAGGCATAAGAGCACACAGTTTAATTTCATTCATTTATAACAGAATGCTAAAAAATACAAAGTAATCTATAATGATAGAAAACAGATCAGTAGTTTTCTGGGGAAGAGATGAATTACAAAGGGGCTCAAGGAAAATATTAAAAGTAATGGAAATGCTTTTTATATTGATTGTATTGGTTACATACATGTCAAAACTGATTAAACTGCATACTTCAAATATGTGCATTTGGTTTTACTTCAATTTTACCTCAATAAAGCTATAAAAAAAATGAGGAGCAAGGGATCCCACAAATTGGCAAGAGCAATGGGTGGCTATGTGGTTTGCTTTCAGCCATGTAGTGGAAAAGAAAACCTATTGTCATTCTAAAGCACTTTTAAATGTTGGATAAACTATTAGCAAACATTTCCTTAAGTGTGTAGCTCAGGTTACCCTTGAGAACCAGAGGGGAAGTTGTGGTCTTTTAAGCTGGGGAATTTGACTGTCACTTGGGGACTAGGATTTGATCTTCACAGGAGGGGATTTAGGACTATTCCTATGCCCCTATTCCTGAGATCCCTGAAGGGTTATCCCCCTTAATGAAAGACTAGACTAGAATACATGAATATAAATACACAAACACAAACAAACACACACACAACACATGGAGAGAGAAAAAGAGGTGTGGGGTGTGTGTGTGTGGGGGGGGGGGGTATAGTTTTGTTTTGTTTTCTTTTTTTTTTTTTTTTTCTCCCCACTTGCTGGCCCAGGACAAAAATAATGAAGATTGCCTTGGGAAATTCTCCTCTGAGAACACATAACCACAGCCTGTCCTCATATGGATTTAGGATTTTAATTTATTCTTGTAGTCAGGGAACCCCAAAGTAGATAAATTAACTTAAAAAGTGGTCCAGCCTGGAAATATCCCTGAGGCACTTGGCAGAAAAATCACAAAATTTCTCTGTGTGGCAAATCTTTAACCAAACCTCACAGAATGTCTTCCATAAAACCCCACTGAGAGGGAACTCACAACACAAAATAACAAAATACATGAGAAAAGTAGAAAGGTAATATGTGTGCAAATGTAACCTTTAGGTTACACTTTGTGTAACACTTTGTGCTTAAGTATTATAAGTTTTTTAAGCAGGGCAAACTTGAATAGCCCATAAAATCTGGTGCCTTTTTTCTCAGTGAGGAAAACTTGGAACCCATTAAAAAGAATTGGGAAAAATATCTACCGTACAGGTCCATGAAATGAAGGGTGAAAGTAATGGAATAATATATATAGCATGAGACTTTGTTTTAAAGAAAAAGTGTAAAGGTTATATATTTGTTTGTGCATGTAAGAGTATGGAAATATATACATCCAATTTTTTGAAGAGTAGAATTTGGAGAAGTTTGAGGAAGAATTTTAAAATTTGTTTATTGTGTAGATGTATTTTTTCTTTTCACAATGAGCATTAGTAATTTTTAAAAATAAAGGAAAATATTTTAAAGAGTTCTTTTGTTTATAACAACAATAGCAGCTATTTTGTCATTGAAAATAATGGACAAAACCCCATTTTTCCAAGTACAGTAGTACTGCTAGCTACAGGGAAGTCAAGCGATGGATTAGGACAAACCCAGTGTTCTTTGAAAATCCTGTTTTTCACGCTTCTCTTAAGTTTGGCATTGTCACCTAAAATGCAATTGCTCAAAAGCTGGTTTTCAGAGTGTCCCCTTCTGAAAATAATGCTCATTGAGAACAACTTGGAAATGATTCAAGAACTGACTGCACTTCACAGTCAGTTACACAATGAACTTTATAGTCATGCACCCAAAAGATGGGATTGCGGCATTAGAAATGATGAGATCATCCCTCTCTTGTGTTTAGATTTAGTCAGGTAATCAAAGAAATTCTGAAAAGCAGAATAACTTCTTAAATACAAAAACATATAATAAAAGAATAGCAACTCTACAACATTTTGAAGAATTATCTGTTTTGCAAAAAAGATGCTGGGGAAAAAAAAAGATATCTTGCTACTAGATATGACCTTTATAAACCATAGGGAAATAATTTGCTATGCTCCAAAGATGAAAGCCTTGCTAGAAATAAGGTATATATGAAATGCAGAAAAAAAAAAAAGAACTCTGCTAAGACAGAACTTAAAAGTGGATAGTTAGGGGATTTTTGTTTCATCTGAAATCTAGCATTTGGAAATTAATTTTATTTGGATACATGTCACAATAAATATCTGAGTTATGGGACTGAGTTGATTCTTTAAGTTTCCTTTTAACAAAATATATCCTCCTACTGTCCAAGTTTGGGACATGTCAAGCATCAAAAAGAAGAAACTTAAGTGATTATAAGATATCAAATAAAAACCCATGAGTACACTGTGGACATTGAAAGAGAAAGGAAGAAAAATAAGGACAACTCTTTTTTTTTTGAATGTCATCAAATAAAAGAAGGAAAGATACTTTAAAAATTACCACTTTTGTATCCCCAAAGCAGTAACTGATTGGGGCAAGGATCAGCAATGTAAATTAAAGCCAAAATTGGAATTTGAGAGAGAGTATACTTACACTGTACCAAAGAATCTCCCACAACCAACCATTTACAAAAAAAAAAAAAAAAAAAAGCTTTTATAATGGAGACATCTATATTCATCAACTTAATTCAGTCTTAAATTCAGTAATGATGGAATGGTGGAGCAACCTGATATATTTCCTGTTGTGAAGCAAAAAACATACACAACATCTCTAGTAAAATCTTGCCAAGAATGTTTAACCTGAATCCAATCAAGTTTCACATTGTTTATAGAAAATTGAGGAGTTAGACTATATTAAACACAATGTAAGGAAACACATCCAGAAAGTATGCCCCCTTATATAAGACAACTATCCTGACTTTAGAAAAACCAATGCCACTGGGCATGGTGGCCCACACATGTAACCCCATCCAGCTACTCAGAAGTTTGAGACAGGAGGATAGCAAGTTTGAGGACAGCCTGAACAATTTAGCAAGACCTTGCCTCAAAATAAAAAAGCTGGAGATGTAGCTCAATGGTGGAGCATCCCTAGGTTCAATCTCCAACACTGGGGGGGAAAAAAGCCAATGTGATTTTTCTTAAATGTGAGGAGATATTCTAGATTAAAAAGAGTAGAATAGAACCCTACAAGCTATAACCAACTGCAATGCATAACACTGACAAAACCATGGTTGGGGGAAAAGGAAGCTGTTATTTAGGAATTCTTGAAACAAACTGGTAAATTTAAATATAAATATTTGATATCATGAATTACTATTAATTTTCCTTAGATGTGATCATGATATTGTAGTTATACAAGAGAATCTTCTTGCTCTTGAGAAATGCCTGCTTAAGTTTTTAAAAGAAAATATCAAAAGACATGAAATTTACCTTAAAGGGAGGCAGCAGTATAGAGTAATATGGTTTAACCTAATACATACATAATAGAGAGCTAAAGCAAACATGGAAAACTATGTCAGCAATAGTTGAATCTAGTTTAATTGTACCACTTTTTCAACTTTTCCACGTTTTTAATTTTTTTATAAAAAAGAGTTGGGGGAGATTCTTCTCAGAAATGTTTTCCTTAAGAGACATCTATAAAATTTACCTTAATTTTAAATTACCTTACTATCCTAAAGAAGTGATTTGCTTTTCCAGATTTGCTTACTCATTATCCATACCAAGAACATTAAAACTTGTCTTAATTATTGCAAATAATCTTCTAATTCTAGAGTAGGCGTAATACAAATCTAACAAACATCACCAATAATCAGCACAAGATTTATAGGTGTAAACATCTGGTTTTATACCCAAATAACAAACTTAACAGCAGTAAAACAAATTGTTTATTACAGCATATAATGTGTTATATTAAATTTACACATGATATATATAAAACACATACTGTTTATATCATACAGTAATTTAACAACAGGAATATCAAAACAAATACTACTCATGCACAAAACATGCAAATATTGGTATTAAAAAGCATTTTACACAATACTGTTTACTAAAAAAAAAAGCCCTTCCAGATAGGGTCAGTGGTCCAATCTGGGCTGGATTGCACTAATGTTCAGGCCAATGCTTAGGTGGCACAGTGCTCAGTGAGCAATTCTAAGCTTGGTGTCACCCCCAAAAGTTATTTCATTAAGACTGAATTTCTTTGTACCAGAGGACCAACATTTTAACCCAAAGGCAAGTCCCTCATGGGACAGATGGTTGAATTAGCTACAAATCAGGGACGGAGAGAAAGGCATCAAAATGCTGGCTATATAGCCCAAGAAGGGGTTACTGTAACAGGGGCTAGGCACCAAGTATGGCAAAGTTTTTGTGAATCCTGTCAAGGTATTACCAGCCTCCCTATCCAGTTTGCCATCTCTGGATTTAAGGTCTGGTCTACAAGTTTTGAGTCCAGTAAACACAAAAGTTCTGAGAAGAAAACAGGATCGGAAGACATCTGAGAAATGTAGACTACACTATTTAAAAATAAAAAATTAAAGAAACAACGACTCTTTCTTGTACTTACTTCACACAATTGTATGGAATGCCCCTCAACAGGAAAGACCTTACAGAGACACTGCCCTAAGAATCACGGAGCAAACGCACATCCTAAGATTCCATCCACCTTGACCTTGAAATCAAAAGGTCTCATTCCAATAAAATTGATCAAAACCTGTCCCTTGTCAGATGCTCATAAAATTTACAAGTCAGTTGATACCACAAAATTCATTCACTATCACCACCATTAAAACGTCAATATTTACTTACAACTAGCAATATATCCTTTACCTTCCATTAAAGGCACTAGAGACCATACATGATGAAGATGAGACATAATTTACCTTGGTTTTTATCTTAATAAAAGAACAAACATTCTATGAAAGTATCACACAAAAATTAAGACATCATCTTTTTCCCCCTCTTTGTTCCCCCCACCCACCCCCCGCACCCCAGTAACAGGGGGGAAAGACACTTTCTACTCAAACTGTGGTCATCAGTTTCAAAGAGCCAGAACGAAAGCGGAGGATCTTCTTCTTGAGGTTGTGCGAAGCCTTAATTTTGACAAAGGTTTTTGTGGGGTTGTTATGAAGGTCAGGGGCCGTGACCGTTTGAATTGGGAGGGTCTGGACAAACTGGGACCAAATTAAGCCCCCGCTTTCTTCGGAGTCGCTGGTGGTGGTGCTCTCGCCCACGAACTCGCCCTCGCTCACGCTGGACTCACTGTCCCCGAAGCAGTTGGTGGTGTAGTTGCTCTGCTCGTCCTCGCTGGTGTCCACCACGGTGGAGTGGAAGAGGGACTCGCACTCGGCTGAGTACTCGGAGTCACTGGCTACGTAGGCATAGGGACTGGCGTAGGACATTGCCACCGGCACCGGGTACACACCCATGTGCTCCCTGCGAGCCCTCCGGGCCCTCCTCAGGGCTTCTTCATAAGAAATCTCAGCCGAGGACTTCCACCGCCGGTAGTCGGTTCGCTTGTGCTTAGGTTTGGCCACCACCGGCTCCCGTCCGTGGCCGTGTGCCTTGTTTCCCGCCCTGTGGCCGCTGCCCTGGGGCCTGCCGGGAAGACCCACATCGGAAGGCCCACTCCCGCTCTTCCGTCCCTTGGTAGTACCTTTCTTGAGTTTCTTATTTGTATCCAAGTCGTCGGAGAAACGACACTTCTTGCTCCCTGACCGGGTTTTCTCCCGGACGGTCGGCAGACTGTTCTCCAGACCCTGCAGGGCCTGGCCTCGGTGCTTCAGGGTGGAGCTTCTCGCGACGCCCATGTTCCTGTGGCCCCGGTGGAGCCTGCCACCCGGTGCCTGCCCCGGAATGAACTGAGCTTTGACCAGATGCCCTTCCTCCAGGCTTTGCGAAGAAGAGCCCTCGCTTTTGAAATCCAATGTAGGCCTCTCCTCCAAAGGAAAGGCAGGCGGCAGCAGTGGAGGAGGAACGGGCGCGGGGACAGCCTGCAAGCTGTTTTTCTGCGGCATTTTTTTCAGGGATTGCACAGCCTTGTTCTCCTGCAAGGGCACAGGACCTTTGCCCGGGCTCTCTTTTGGAGAGGCAGCTGAGATCTGACAGCTTTCTTTCAGGGACTCACCTTTCCCAGCGGCTGGACACCGCGCATGCTCTTGGGAAGCTGCCTTGGCATTTGGGGGCAGATGCTTGCTTTGGAGCTCCGAGACCGTGCTTGCCAAGCAGCTCTCGGGTGGCGGCGACCTTTTACTTTCCAGTTGCTCTCCTTTTGATTCTTTTGACCATTGCTTCAGTGGGGAGAATACCCCATTGTCCGAAGAGGGTATTCCCCCAGTGGGCAAACACGCCTGTTTGGAATTCTTAAGGTTCACGGCGTTGCCCTGCGAGAGGCCGCCAATGGCCCTGACACACATGCTCCCATTTCTCAGAAGCCCTTTCGTGGGGTCAGCCTTCACACTGGTTCTGGGTTTGTTGGTCCTTACAGGATGTGTTTTTTTCTGAACCAGGCTCAGAATATAGCCATCCATTTTACTGGGTGAAGGATGGGAAGCAGACCACAGACTGCTTGGAGATGGTAAAGAACTCTCTGTTTTGGTGGCATCCAGTTCAGATCCAACGCAAATGTCATTTGCATGGTTCCCAAGCCTGTCCTCTTCTCTCAGAGGGTTGCCCGTCAGACAAAGGAGAAACATTGGGCTCTGCACAGCCACAGCATGAAGCGGACTGGGATAGCGATATACATCATTCCCGTTTTTAGACACCAGATCGCACTGGTACTTGGGATTCACATCTGCAATGACATCAAGGGAATTAAATTGTGGTGTGGAGGGGGAACAGCAAATTGCCCCTGAGGCCTGGTCTTCACAGTGGCCTTCTTTATATTCCAACCATCCTATGAGATCTGAAAAACATTTAAAGGTACACTCTGAAGAAATTAATTAGTAGCACCATCTTGTCTCTGACCAGTTTTTATTAAGACAAGTTCATGGGTAGAGAATGAATAACAAAGGAATAAAAAAATACTCCACTAGTTACTCTACCAGTTTACATAAGGTTTATATAACTGAATGAGTGAAAAACAAATTTAACAAAAATTTGGCAAGATATGTTCTTTAAAGGAAATACATTTAGCCATTAGAAATGTTTTCAAATTATTGAAAAGGGAAAACACTATAAATGTTAGCGAAAATCATGATATAAGAGTATGATTATTTGTGTTTATACAAAGAAAGTCTAAGATGAAGTCATACCAAGGTTCTAATAGTAGCACCTCAGTGTGATGGGGAAAAAGTTGATGTTCACTTTCATCTTTCTAAATTTTCAACAATAACTATTGCGTTTTTAACTGGAAAAAAAATCAATGAGTCTGTTCTGGCTTCCTTTTAAAATTCTTTGGATAAATTAGTTTCTATGGACTTTTTCCTCATTTTGTACTTTTTAAAACTTGATTCCTAATGATATCTGTTCAGATAAAACACCTAAAAGGTCAAATAAACTGATCAAATTTCAATAATAATAACAGCATATTTTCAATAGTGATATTAAAAAACAAAACATTGTTTAATAGGATAGGGAGTTCTTCATAAGACTTTTTAAAAGATTGAGTACTAGTAATGGATAAATTTCCCACATCTTAAAAATGTTGATACCAAAACATAATGAAATCAAATTTTTTCTTAGTTAAATGATTTTAATTTCTTTTTTTTTTTGGAAGGTGGGGTTACTAGGCATTGAATTTAGGGGCACTCAACCACTAAGCTACATCCCCAGCCCTATTTTGTATTTTGTTTAGAGACAGGGTCTCACTGAGTTGCTTAGCACCTCTCCATTGCTGAGGTTGGCTTTGAATTCACAATCCTCCTGTCTCAGCCTCCCAAGCCACTGGGATTACAGGTGTGGGCCATAGCACCTGGTGATGATTTTGATTTCTTAGTGAATATTATAAACATCAAATCCTTTTAATGACCTTAAGTTATCAGAGAAAAATCAAAGTTGAGACCATCATTGATTTATATTCCATTATATTTATTTATCCAGATATTAAAAACCTATGTACCTGTAATAAATTTCTTTTATAAAGAAATTATTTTAAAAAGGAAAATGATAATCTTCATCTACTCAACCCCCAATAAATAAATAGTTTGTTCTAAGAAAAGGAAACCTCTATCCTTTCCCATCCCTCCTCCTCCACTACCCTAAGTCCTATCTTTGCCTTACTTTTTTCTCTTTTTCAGTGCTGGAGATTGAACTCAGGGGCACTCAATCACTGAGCCACATCTCTAGCTCCCTATTTTGTATTTTATTGGAGGTGAAAGGGTCTCACTGAGTTGCTTATTGCCCTGCCAAGTTGCTGAGGCTGGCTTTGAACTCATGTTCCTCCTACATCCGCCTCCCTCATGCTTCATTTTCCAGAGCCACTGGGATTACAAGCCCACAAGACCACGCCCAGCTTTTGCCTTACTTAAAGCCACATTTACCTACATTTCACCACTGATCCCTTGTCCTTATTTAAGAGTTGAACCAGAGAGCTCAAGGCCCAGCCCAACTGTCTCAATGCTGCAAGGAGGGCATTTGAGAGAGCCAGAGGTCTGTCTTCAAGGAAAACCTGTACAAAAGTACCTTTCAATGGGCTTATAAAGTTTACCTCTGAAACCAGATTTACAGAGTGAGGAAGAACAATTATCAATGAACTTGAGGCCCAGACACTCTAGATAACACAGTTCTGTGTTTCCCCAAATGATTGCTGTTGGAACACATATTGTACAAACACAAACCAATTAGCAACCTCAGCTGCTCAGTGTTAGGTTTTCCTTGCCTGAACTCAAAAGTTCAGTCTCATACACAAGTGAAAAATAGATAAACACAGAGTACAGTGACTTGTGCCAGCACCTGCAGCAGCTCTCATCTTCTCTGCTCTTTCATAGGACCAAAGGTGTAGTCGTGAATTTCAGCAACAACTCTGCCATTCAGCCCATGGGGAGTTTCTGACAACAGCTTATAAGCCAAAATTCCTCCTCTATTAGATGAGATGGTTGAATATAAAAATTTTGAATTCCGGGCTGGGGATGTGGCTCAGGTGGTAGCGCGCTCGCCTGGCATGTGTGCGGCCCGGGTTCAATCCTCAGCACCACATACAAACAAAGATGTTGTGTCCGCCGAAAACTAAAAAATAAATATTAAAATTCTCTCTCTCTCTCTCTAAAAAAAAAAAAAAAAAATTGAATTCCCTTGGGATGGTAAACATGGACCTGGCAGTTAGACATGAGCTTGAATCCTGCCTCTGCCACTTACTATGTAAATAGCTTAAAGAACTTCAATTGGCCTCAGTTTTTTAATACATAAAATAGAGCTAAAAATACCTACACACTCTGCAGAACTGTTGCGAGGATCAAAAGAGATATGCAGAGCATCTAGTGGTGCATGCCACATAGTAGAAATGCAAAAACTGCCAGTACTGACAATATGATTCTCTCAGGAGGTCACAGCAAGTATAGTCCCAAGTGGGGAATTATGGGCTGGGGGGGAGGGGTGCACATCATACAGAGTATTCTGGGAAACATGGAGGGGCCAGAGCTTTCTGAGGTGCCAGTTCTTGACAAGGATGATGGACGTATTTAACTTAATGTACACTTTAGTTTTAAGTGATTAAAGGAAGAAGAAAACTGTTCCAGAATGGTTTTCAAAAGAAATGCAATGGGGTTAGAGATATAGCACAATGGTAGAACATGTGTTCAGCATGCCACAAGACTCTAGATTCAATCCCCAGCACACACACAAAAAAAAAAAAAAAAGAAAAAAGAAAAGAAAATACAGACAAATTAAACAGCAAAAACTCAGAAATTCAGTTCAAGACTTATAATATTGGTGCAGTATCTCTACTGTTAAATTGCTACTATGAAAATACAAAGCCAAATGAGACCCAAAGAAGACTAAATTAATCCTAGACATTCATCTAGATCAAGCCATAAATTTAGACATATTATGGCACTCAGTGAAGTAAATTGATGAACTTTTGGTTTTCCATTAGCAAAAGAGGTCAGAGCTACATAACTCTAAGGGTCCTTAACCCTGCCAGTTAAAATTTCTATCAATGCTAACAATTCTTACCTGCAGATTTGGGGCAACCATCTGAGATAGTCAAGGTTGCCTCCAAGGGACTGCAAAAGCAAGTGCTGGAATGACAACTGGATAAACACTCACTGAACACCGAGTTAGAGGAATTAGAAAGGGATCCTGAAGCCCCATCACTCAGCTCATAAAACCCTACAAATAAAAAAATCGTAGGAATTAAAATTATGTCAAGGATAATACACATTCATGCTTAAAAGGAAAAAGGGAAGAGGGTTTTATTTTTTGGTGTTTTGGGCCATTTTATTTCACTGGATTTTAGAGTCCAATAGCTGATAATATGGTTTTATTTCAAACAATCATCATGAAAAGGCAAAGAGTGTATAACTATGGTTATGTTTCAAAGTTACTCTCACCATCAAATTGACCTTCCTCCTTGGCCTTGCCTTTAAAGATGTGTAAGAAAGGAACTTAGATCTGCCAAAGCTTCAACTTTATCATGAATCTTTCAGAAGGAATAGCTTTAAGAGAAAATAAAATCTAAGGAGCCAAATGGTTTAAAAGAAAAAAAAAAAAAAAAAAAACTTTTGAAGTGATCTCAGGAAGTTGAAGTGTGACTAATTTTCTCGACCAGTTCTGACTTTCTCAAGTTTCAAAGGACTGCTCTTCCAAAAATTTGAATAGAACCTTTTTTTTTTTTTTAAACTCAGGGGACTACAGTCAGATTGATCTCATTATTAAAAATTTTATCATCTGACTTATTTCTTTCTCACACAACTGAATAGTAAACTACTCTTAGTTCTCTCAGCAATGGAAACAAACCCCACTGCCATTTGCAAGTCTGGAACTACCAACCATAGGGGGCTACCTGTGAGTGCAGAATTCTGTCCTTGTATACACACACTCACCTGAGCTAGGCCGGCTGTCTGTCTCCAGATGTTCTTCAGATGTCTTCTCTACATCCAGTCTCAAGTCACTTATCTGTTTGTCAAGTTCTTGCAACTGATTCAACAAGCCAGCATCTCTTCTCCTTAAACAATTCTAATTAGGAAGAAACAGGAAAATGAAAAATGGATATACTTTAGTGACAAAGAACCAGAAAGTCTTAAGTTTTCAAGGTTCACTAACCCTTCCCAAAACCAAAATTTTACTGAATAACCTGAAGTAAAGAAAAATTTCAGTAACTGGAAAATATGTCCTATCTTTAATTCTACTTTCTCATGTTTTGTGATGATGCAGTTTCTTCATTTTTCTAAAGCAATTTTTTTGTTGTTTGTTTTAACTAGTATATACAATCTGTGACTTTTTATAGGGAGAGGCAAGAAAACTAGAGAGACTTTAATCCATCTGGTATATAGCCAGTTTAAAATAAAGCTTCGTGGTAGACTTTTGAATTTGAAGTCAGAGTAACAAGTTTCCTACAATACATTATAATCTTACTTAGGTGAGGTTTTCTGGCCAAATGTCTTGGCCTGCAGAGTTTTGTTTTCTATAAGTTGCTTTGTGGGGTTTAATCAGTCTTAGGGCCTTTGAAAGTGAGAAACTAATACTAATAGCCAGTGCCAAGTATAATGTGAGCTGGCAGAATCCAAAACCCTCAAGGGAAGGTCCATCAAGATTTGAACTCAGCTCAGGTTTCCAAAGGTGACAGATTGGTTGTGCTAACTCACACCGCCACCTAGTGCTTCCTAGAGCTGGCTGGAAAGGCAAAAGAACTCAAAAGGCATCTGGTTCAAATCATGAATGCCAAGTCTACAAATGAAAATAGTACCATAAACACTGACTGGACTGGAATTCTCCTGACATACTGCCTTGCTCCCCTCAGACAGACAATAGGAATGCATCACTTGCAATCCTGACAGTCATGAAGCCCAAAATGTGCTATTGCACAAGGCACTGCATAAAATGTAAATGACCAGGCATAACCAGTGAGAATTGGTTCAAATCGTTGTTACATATGATCCTGGTCTGTTCAAAGAAACAGTAAAACGCTCAAACCAGAGCTATCACACAAAAACCACAGCATACATCCTTACAAAATAGATGCACATGAATATCTACTCCTCTTGACTGTTCTTTGATTTAAAAAGCTAGGGGACATAAATCAGATGCTTGTTTGCTAAAATTTGAGTTTCTTCAGGAAAAATGAACCAAATAAGTAAAGGCACTTAGATGCTCAAAAAATAAATTGTCTGAAAAGAGACAAAACAAGAAAACACATGACACTGACAGCCTCCCGACACTTTATTTTAAGAGGGCCATTATCTAGCATGTGTCTACTTTCAGATAGTATCACATGGTCAGATAGGATCTTTTTGCCGTTTTCCAAAACTACATTTTGAGGTCACCGAAACAAAGCTGCCGCCATTATTCTGAGGCGGGGTCAAAAGCTGTTCTCAATACACTAAGGTCCAAAGTTCCTTTTCTTTCCATTAATGAAGACTGCATAGAGTGCCTGGGACGCTGACAGAAATCCTGTAAGATAAATGCTCCTCGAGAGCAAGTTCTCTCTTCTCCCACCTCTACCACCAATCACAGCTAGCAGAACGCATAAAGAAGAGGAGGCACGTTCTCCAGCCAAATTGCCATCAATTGCAATCTAGTTTTAGCTGCCTTATACAAAGGACTTCTATTTGAAACTAAGCACCAGTCCAGGAGAAAGCTGGTATGCTGGGGAGAGCCCTGGGAGGGGCAGGGCTCCCTATAGGCGCTTCAGTGTAATCGTAAAACTCGGTGTTAGTTAGCCGAGCCACAAGCCCCCTCCTCGCTTTTGTCCCCTCTCTGCGGGAGGAGATGAAACTAGGGAGACCTCCTAATGAAATGGCATTTTAAGTGGGGGGTTGCGAACCTCTGGGGAAAGGGCATGTACTCATTTAACTATGGAGACAAGGTAGGAACTAGCGACTCCAAGAATCTCGAATGCAGAGGAGGAGGGGAGAGCAGCCACCCACTCCCTGCAATCCGCGCGAGGTCGCCAGCCCCTCACCTGACACAAAGCAGGCACACGCCAGAACGACGCGCCGCAGGCACACCGCACGGGGGGTTAGGGAGGTGTGAGGCGGGGGTGGGGGTGGGGGCTCAAGACTGCAAGAATTTCCCCAGCCAGAGGCAACCCCGCGCCCACACCAGACCACCTGCCCGACCTCCAGTCCCGCGGCAGGGGCAGCCTTGCCTCACCTCCGGGCACGACTTACCAATTGCTTCCGCAGCAGCAAGATGTTCTCCTCCAAGAACTTCTCCTCCAGGCGGCTGCGCTGCGCCGCCTCGGCAGGCAGCTCCCCTGCTCGGGGCGCAGCGGTCCCCGCGCCCCCGACGCCGCGCAGGGCGCCCCGGACCAGCAGCTCCTGGCGCTGGCGCAGGTACTCCAGCTCCGCCAGCCCGGCCAGCGTGGCCTCCTGCCGTTCTCGGGTGCGCTGCCGCTCGGTGTCCGCCTCGCCCTTCTCCCGCCAGCGCCCCTCGGGCTCCGCCGCACGCTGCTCGCCCCGGGCGGGTGCCTGAGGCTCCAGCTCCCTCGCGGTGCCGGCTGGACTCGGCTTCATGGCCCCCAATCCAGGAGCAAAGACCGGTCACCGCAGCCAGGCTGCCAGGGTGGAGGAGCGAGGCGCTAGGGCTGCAGTTGCGAGTTCATGCCTCCCCTCACTGGGGCACAGCTGCGGGGACCAAAGCCACAAGCGCTCGGGACCCGCTCGCGGCAGCCGGCTGCCGAGGACCCGGCCCGAGCGGCGCCGTCCGCTGTCGCCGCGAGTCCCTAGCCACGGCCCCGCAGCTGTTAACGCCCAGCCCGGCGCTACGTCACGCGCGGTGGCCGGGCCACCCCCGCCTGGCGCCCGCCTCCCCGCGCCGGCCCCTCTGCTCTAGGTTCGCTCCCCTCGTTCACCGGTCTTCTGTCAGGCGCGCCGCTCGCGCTCGCGGCCGGCCTCCTCCTCCCCGCCCCTCCCCGTCTCCTCCCCCGCTCTTCCCGCGGGCCTGCTAGCCCCCTTTCCGACTTCACTGCACCCGATTTTTCCTCGTTGCTCATTGGCTCTTTTCCGTCACCCAAAAGCGAGGGGCGAGCGCCTGGAGCCCCAGCATCCTGTTACAGTCAGCGTAGCCGGCAGGGTCCGCGAAGGGACGCGGCAGTTGGGCTCCCCAGAGAACTTTCTGAAACTCGACCAAGTTGCAGTACACAATCTTAACCCTTTCCCCAACACGTCCACTCTCCGGGTCCGCTCACACTGGTTTAGGTTTCTTTCACCTTCCCAAGCAAGTTACTGCGAGTGTATTCCAAGACAATTTCTATGAGTTGAGCTTTTGGTTTTTGTTTCTGGGTTTTGTTGTTTTGTTTTTTTAAACTCCATTTTGTAAAAGCATCCATACAAAGCTCATTGTAGGGTTGTTTTAAAAACGTTTTTAAGTTTTGCTCTTTTTAATTTTTGACGGAAATCTCACTTTAGAAGGCATTTAAAACCAAGCAGGAGGATGTCATCTTAGGGCCAGCCGGTGGCATGAGTTCTTTTAAAAGCCTAAAGTTTATGAGTGTGCGTGCTTATGCGAATGGGGTTTTGTTTGCTTTTTAATGTTGTTATTTAGTCTCTGTTCACTAGAGCCAGTCTCTGAAACCAGAGTACCTGAATTTGAAACCCTGTTTCACTCTCGAATAGCTGTATGGGCAAACTACTTGCCCTCTCTGCATGTTTCCCCAAAGGTGAAATGGAGCTACTATCAGAACTTGCCTGTTGCAAGAATTTTGATAATGTACATCATACAACATATATCTCTTGAAAGAGTGTGTTTACAACATAGCTGGCACGAAGATTTTAAGGTTTTATGACTTGAGCCTCTTGCCCCACCCCACCAGAGGAACTTATCAAATTTTCCCCTGAAGTATCATTTGTGGGGTGATCATTTAGGCTTAGGACACTGGACACAGGGAATTTCAGTGAGCTAGGGATCTGCAAATGCCACTAGCTGGCCTGTTTATGGTACAGTACCACACGATTGTTAAAAGCACACAGGCAAGCAACACGGAAATTGAAACCACCATGTCACATTTTGCTGAAGTTCAGGCAAAGTGTTGCGTGAAGGAATACTTCTTATATCATTATTGCAGACTCTTGCACCTTTGACCAGCTGCTTACCCCTTCCAGGAATTTTCTTTGTCCCTTCACTGTGTGGTCTAATCTTCCTTCCAAAATCAGCTCACTCTCTTCCCTCCTTTGAACTCCTTAACTGAATGAATATTTGGACCTTTCCACAAGCTATTGTTTGGTTATTTACCTGGGTGTGTGCACACACATCTGTGTATGTAGGTGTTTATGTGTATCTCTTCTCTCCAGCTATTTTATAAAAGCTCCCGGAAGGCAGTCTACCCTCGTAGACTAACTGTTCTCAGCACAGTGCACTGCAAGCATTCAACTGATAATTGCTAGAAACTCAAGAGGATGTAGGTTAGTTGTAGATTGTTTATTCATTGACATACTTTTTAACTAACTTTTAAACTTAATAGTACCCATTTAATCTCCATTACAAATGTAACTAAGTTGACATATACCAAAAAGACAAAAAACAAAAGCAAAAGCTCCTTTGCCACCCTTCACTCTCCTCCCATTTTACCTTCTCCATACATGAAAGGAAGTACAACCTTGATAATTAACAAGATTCCATAGTAGATCTAAAAATGAAATTGTATTCCAGGTGTTCCTAAGCTGACAAAATAAATTCTATTCAGGTCACCTATTCTTTGTGCCTACTGTGTACCAACCCCTATTTGATAATACAGGAACTAATTTTGCTCCCTAAATTTAGTAAGACTAACAAATAATGACTTCTCCTGCCTGCCAAATACCACTCACCGGAGTCTTCTGTCATTGTTTCATTCTGTTCTTTTCTAAACAAGCATCTTGCTTTCTAGTCTGAATCAGATTCCGCCTGGCTGGGCGGAGTCTATTATTGTGGCCTGTGTTATGTCACACATTGACAACTATATTTATATAGTTGAGGAGGGGGAAGAAGCTGAAACATGTTTTTACACACTACTAATAAATCTTGCTAAAGCAGACAGACAAGTTGCTATGTCTCCAAACCTCCCTAACCTTCCCAACCCCCCTCCCACCAAATGCCACTTTGAGCTGGCTCATTACTCCAAAGCAAACCATTTGCCATAACAGCTTGTACATCTCCATGAAAAAGTGTTTCCAGCAAGTTTAAATATTAAAACTAATGCGTTCTGATGGTTCCTCCAATAAAATGGTCACAAATAGGAAAAAAGGTTTTGCTTTCCAAAGTATCCATTGCACATTAATAAATAATGCTGTTCATTCACATGCCAATTAAAACAAACTTGGGCTGTCAAATGAAGTTAGAAGCAAGGAGCTCAATGGTGTAATTGTTTTTTCCAGGAAAACCCCCAATGTTATATTAAGCATGACTGGTTGGGTTGCCCCTATGCTCTTCTTAACCTAACAGTCTCCTCCTCCCTGTTCTAGTTCCTGGGATTTTTTTTTTCCTCTTTGATTCTTTGATTTGGTTGCAGGTATTTGGAAGACAATTGAAAGAAATCACCCACTGCTTCCTTCCTTCTTCTGCTGATAAAGTCTTACTTCCCTCTATGGTTTTGATTTTTTTTTCCCTTTCTCATTCTTTTTAAAGCAGGTACTGGCGCTTCTTGCTCCACTAGTACTACTTCATTATCTCCTTTCAAGTTAGTTCTTTCACTTTCCCTGAAGGCTTCTGTCTTATGGACACTCAGAACAGAACGTGTGGCACTAAAGATGCAGTGGATCTGCTACCCAGAGGAGCCGGCCAGTAAGCTACAGTTGCCAGCATGAAAAAAGAGTCTTGGTTGAATGCACTACAGTTGTGTAGCCTTTTATTTAAAGATATTTCCTAGGCAGAGCCAGCAACAGTCTCTCAGATCACGGTCTGGCGTTTTTGCCCTTGGGCAGAACAATTCCTAAGAGCACACTCACCAAACTCTGAGCATCATTCTACAAATTCCTTATCGGGCAGTGAACATTCTATTGCAGACAAGCAAAGTAAGGAGCATCAATTGTACATTTTGCTATAGAGAAAAGCAACAAAATGATGCCTTGCAACTTTTATGGCCAAACAAACACAAATGATGTAATTGGGAAAAGCTGTCTCCAAATAGGAGAGAAAAAAAGTAAAGGGCAATCCTTTTAGTTTGGGTGATGACCACCATTTGAGAGCCTGGGATCAAAGCTCCAGCCAGACATCAAAGCCCATTTGAGTCTAATGCCAAAAGAGCCACAGTGAATTAAACTTCATATATAAACTAATTATAGCTTGACCCCACAATCAGGCTTCAGTGAGCACATTGGGGAAAGAAAGCAGACATTGAAACAAAAGATCATGGAAAAAGAAAGTTGGTAGCAAAACTGGGCAACATCATGGCCCTGGACACTTTAAAAATCCTTGGAGGGCACAAGGAATACCAGAACGGCAGAGGAAATAGCAAACTTTTGACAAAGCTGGTTTTGTTTAAAAGATGATGAAACTGCTTCTTCCACCCTCTCTGATAGCAGGACCAAACACATCCTTATTCTTGGAAGAAAAGATTATCTTTTATCTGTGTTTTAGTGTTGTGAGAGGGTTTCTGAGTCACCAGGCTTCTGTTGAAGAAGCCCAAGGTGAGTCCATGAAGTTTACTTTTTTTAAGAGAACTCAGGCTTCCTCTTACAGAGCGCTCTGAGTTTCAGACTGTCCTGTGTGTCACAATGACTTGCCTTGTCTGGGATCTTCATCACTAAGGCCTCCCATTGACCTCGTACATCAGTTGCTTACCTTTGCCTTTTCTACTAGTCATCTTTACAGATGGAAGGTGCAGTGTGTCAACTGTGCAAATGCCCTGATACTAACTCTATGAAATGATGAAGACCCCTGCATTCTCCAGCAAAACTTAAAAGTATTCAGATACAAGTGGCTTTCAAAAACAATTGTATTAGGTGGGTTTTGCCCTTACTTGGTTTTATTGGGTTGTTCTCCAATTATTTAAAATTATCAGTCTCATAAACTGGCAAACCATTAGACACATGATTTGATAACCCACAGAATATGTCTTTGCAGATAAACAGATTTCTTAAAGTAACAAAGTCTAAATGTATAAAACGAATCTTTAATAAGATTAAAAAAAGTAAAACAAACAAAAAGCAGGCCCTTCATAGAATAAAAGTAAATAAAAGTACCATCATCATTACTTTGTACCTTTTTAAATTCACTTATTCAAGGAATATTTATTGAATATGGAATACATCTCAGGTACCAAGGATACAATAGTGAACAAATCAGACCTAATCCCTACCATCATGGAGTTTATAATCCAGGCAGTATACGCGTCCTAATTAAATAATAATATATCTGTTTGTGTGCATGTGTATTTCCAAATTATGAAACAATTACTGCAATTTGCAAATAATATTTTAAAAGCAGATGTATTCTTCAGGGAAATGCAAATCATAACCATAATGAAATATCATCTCACTCCAGTTAGAATATCTATTATAAAAAGGGGGGGAACCACACACACATGCTATCATGTGGACAAAGAGAAACTCTGACACAACATTGATGGTAAATTAAATTACTACAGGCTTTGTGGAAAACCATATGGAAAGTTCCTCAAAAAATTAAAAATAGAACTATATATAATTCAGCAATTCCACCACTGGGTATATATCCAAAAGAAAAGAAATAAGAATATCAAAAAGACAACTTCCATTTTAAATTTATTGTAGAACTATTCAAAATAGCCAAGATATGGGATCAACCTTGGTGTCCATAACAGATGAATAGGTTAAAAAAAAAAAAAAAAAAGGTTTACACAACACAATGGAATATTAATCAGCCATAAAAAATTAAATCCTGTCATTTGTGGCAACATGGATGAAACTGGAGAAATTTGTGTTAAGTGATATAAGCCAAGCACAGAAAGGCAAATTCTACATGTTCTCATTTATGTGTGGAGGTTAAAAAAAAAAAAAAGTTGATCACATAGAATTAGAGAGTAGAACAGAGTCTGGGAAACATGGGGGAATGGAGAGAAGAGAGTAACAAGTACAGGGATACAGCTGGATAGGAGGAATCATTTCTAATGTTTTATAAAACAGTAGGGTAACCATGGTTGACGACAATTAATTGTGTATTTCAGTACAGCTAGTAGAGAACAAATCAGACCTAATCCTAAATGTATGAACTAATGAATATGCCAGTTACCCTGATATGATTATTATACATTGAATCATGTATTGAAATATTACAGTGTACCCAATAAATATAGACGATTATGTGCCAATTAAACATTTTAAAAAGCAGACATATTCTCTGCTTATATAAAAAGAGTTAAATTCAAATGAAATCACAAAACTGTGTTGCTGATTTTTATAATTAACTTTTCCATAATTATGTTTTACTTTTAAATTTTTTTTTCTTTTGTAATTGCAGATGCCCAGCATGCTTTATTTCATTTGTTTATTTTTATGTGGTGCTGAGGACCAAACCCATTGCCTCACACGTGCTAGGCAAGTGCTCTGCCACTGAGCTACAGTATGTCTTACTTTTTATCTTTAGTATTTTCCTTAAAGCCGCATTTGAAATTTCTATAGGATGATACGTACTATATTAGCAAAACAGTGCAATATTTCCATGTAAATATCATACATTGAAAGGTAGTAACTCAAATCACAGAACGATGAGCAATTTCCAATATAGTTTACTCATCATTTCTACCTTGGCACAGAGAAATGATCAACTGGGTGATGTTTTGTGGGCCCGTTCCAGATTTGAAACTCAGAAGCATCTGCTTTAGGGTACACTCAACTGGTGCAGTTCTTCCATTTCCTTGGGTTCCTGTGAACCCAGTTCTCTGATGCCAGGCAGAAACCAGAACTCAAAACTAGCTCCCACATGGAGTTCTTGGCCTCTGTTTGCCTCCAAACATCCTTTAATTAAGACCCCTCCAAGAGCCTATGGATCCCTGTGGAAAAGCCCAGAATGCTATTTTCACCTATGAGAAGCTGGAAGCACAGCTGGCCCAGGCTTAGGTGGCCTCGCCCCTGGGGGAGCCGCTTCCTCTAATCCCTTGCACCTCGAAGCTGCGCAGTGTGAATAGTCGCACATCCGCTTCAAACAGGAGTTGGGCCGTTAGCATTTGGGGACTGAGGGGAAGGATGGGTGGGGGTTGTGAAGAGCCTCAGATTCAAAGAGGAGTCAGCTGGGATGACAATCTGTAGCTGTGCCACCAGCCCGTGGAGACCTGCAGGGGCTGATAGGAAGCCTAGGAGCCCCACTCCACCCTGGGGATGTCTCCTTCCTGAGCTGGGATTCTTTGAAGTCTGTGAGGATGGTTCGGACAGCAGATGGGACAATTCAGCTTCTGTTCAGTTTGGTCCAGGCAGACTAAATTCAAACAGTCCAGGGAGTTTTGCCTAATAATAAAGAAACCCTGCCATTTTGTTCCTGCTCCCACGCCCTGTGGAGGAATTCGGTTGACCCACTCTTGGCTGTAATAAAAGCTGTTTTCATCAGAGAATCAGATTCTAACAGGGAACTTAAGGGTGTGGTAGAAGGCTGTAGGTTTGGGGATTGGACCAGTTTGGATTTGAACTCCAACTACATCACACCCTACCACGCCCATCATGCTCACCACACCTTGGCTTGCCTCGTTTTTCTCATCTGTAGCATGGAATTTATATCTAACTTCATAGGGAGGTTGTGAGATGAAGTCTGGTTACCAGCCCTCCCCCGCACCAAGGTCCCAGCCTCTATACACACATGGGGATGGACACATCCATGCATAGTTTTCAACTAAGGATATATCCTTTTTTAAAAAACATATTTTTTATTTTTTAGTTATAGTTGGACACAATATCTTTATTTTATTTATTTATTTTTATGTGGTGCTGAGGTTTGAACCCAGGGCCTCACACATGCTAGGTGAGCGCTGTATGGCTGAGCCACAACCCAGCCCCAGGATATATCCTTTTTTTTTTTTTTTTTAAGACAGAGGGAGAGGGAGAGGGAGGGAGGGAGGGAGGGAGAGAGAGAGAGAGAGAATTTTTATATCTATTTTTTAGTTTTCAGAGGACACAACATCTTTCTTTGTATGTGATTGCTGAGGATCCAACAAGGGCAAACGCATGCCAAGCAAGCGCTACCGCTTGAGCCACATCCCCAGCCCCCCAGGATATATCCTTAAGATCAAAATTACCATTAACCATCCTAGTTGCTTTGAAAGTTTTCGTAAAGCACAGATGTCATGTTCTTTATAGAACAACTTATTTGATTTTGAACTATAAGTACATCCACTTATTTGGGATCACCAAGAAAACACAAGGATCCTGCCCTCAGAAACCTTATGGACCAACGGAGCTATGTGTTGTATTGGGAAGATCATACACTTTGGCCAGGGTTCAACTCCTTGAGCAAGTTATTTAACTTCTCTGAATCTCAGCTTCCTCATTGCTTCAAAATGGGCATGTATTTAATTCCAGCCAATATGAAGAGTCGGACACATAGTAGATGCTAGAAAACACTGGCCTACGTTTCTTCTTTTTTATATTTTATCTGAAACATTATTTAGGTTAATGTACAGCTTGCTCAGTTTTGTTGTTGTTGTTTTTGTTTTTGCATAATCTCTTACTATGGAAAGTTTCAAAATACAAAAATAGATTTGCACCATGTACAGCCAGAGAAATAGGAAGTTGTGCTCCATTTGTGTACAATATGTCAAAATGCATTCTACTGTCATGTATAACTAATTAGAACAAATTTTAAAAATTGAAAAATAGTTGAATTCCTTTTCCCAATAAATGCTCCATGATGTCCAATGGTGATGTACCACCATTGTTCCCTCTGACCTCAAATACTCATATTGTTGGATAGGTTTTCAATTCTAGAGCCCTTGAATTTAAAATGTGGTTCTTAATAAACCGAAAGTGGAACCCAGATCAAAATATTTTTTTAAAGTAGAAAAAATAGTATAATGTATCTCTATAAACCTATCATCCAAGTTAACAATTGCAAACAGATTATAAAGATATCCCATTTAGAAATTTAGAAATGAATATTTTGACAATTTGGGGACCAGCAGATATAAAACTGAGTTACAGAAAAGAGATGTGTTTTCATCATTAGTTTAGTACCAGATGTGTAATAAACACTCAATAAATTGCTAGATTATTATTATTACCATTATTATTAATATTTTTCTAGAATCTATCCAAACCTTTTTATGATAAATAACACATCTTTCATCCAAAGAGCACAAAGCACTTTCCTATAATCGTTATAGCATATCATAGTGTGGGAAGATCAAGCTACCCTGAACTAAATTCAGTGAAGTGATTCAGTTCTTTGGGGACCAGACCTCAGTTAATGATCAGTTTTACTTCTCCAGGGTGAGTGGCAGGACTGGGTGAATCCTTAAAGTTCAAAGTCATACAGAACTACTAGGAAAAGAACCAAGAAAACCAAAGTAGCTTGAAAATTAGTTGAAGCATCTCCAATGTCTACACTAGGTACCTTTCCTTGGAGTTTCGGGGACTTTGTCATGAAAAACTAAATTTAGAGTGCTACTTAGATTAAAACTAATGGTGATTATGCATAGAAACACTAGAGCCAAAGTGTGACTTGAAAACCTCAGAAGTGCTGGGCACAGTGGCACACTCCTATAATCCCTGCTACTCTGGAGGCTGAGGCAGGAGGATCTGAAGTCGGAGACCAGCCAAAATTAACAAGTTCCTATCTCAAAATAAATAAAGGGCTGGTGATATTGCTCATTGGTAGAGCACCCCTGGGTTCAATTCCCAGTACAACAAATAATCAAGCAAATAAGCAAAAAACCTCAGAAGTGAATTCTTGGCTTAATTAGGATTGGCTCTCTTGTTCAATTAAATTTTACAGTATTCAATAGAGACAAATCCTAATTCAACTCAAATTCTTTCAGATCAAAGCCAGATACAAGCAGATACTCAACAAATCCTTGTCTAATTCACTTACCTTTCAAGACAGATTGAGATGGAATCTCATCTGTGATGTCCCAGAAGGAATGACTTTGGAAAACTCTATAAATAGATACTTAGAAACAAACCAAAATTGGGTACTTTTCCTGTCTGTTTCACTTTCAGAAATGTCTGAGATGTGTGCTTCAGGAAAATATGAGGAAACAGGAAAAAGAGAAACAGTCCCATTTCTGTAAAGATAAGAACAAAGTCTGATAACGACAAAAAGGCATTTGGGGTCAGTAGAGTTAAAACAAACTCAGACAACTCAGCCTGTTTGAAGTTGACAAGAAACAGAGAATGACCCATGGCCCATTGTGGAACACACTCAGCAGATTAATCAGCGCTTTGTCACTGGGGGGACACCAGGGGGGTAGCCCAGGCAAGGCTGCCTGGCCCTGTGTAAAAAGACCTGACTATGTTTATCCCTAGAGACCACTTCCACCTGAGCCCATCTCTGTGCTTCCTGTGTGCAGGTGAGGAAGGGAGTATCACTTATTTGGAGTTCAGACTTTCTCACTGCTTACAATAACTGAATTAATTCCTAAAGAAGACTCTGGAACCATGGTTTCACTATGTTTTGTCCTTAATTCGGGTATTCTTTTTCCTTATAGCCCACATCACCTCACAGAGTCCTAAACACCCTCCAGGAGTTTAGTAAAATTTTGTTGAATTGGGTAGGGGCAAGGAGGAGAAGTCATCAGCATAGTATTCAACAAATGCCATGCCCACTGAGGATCTTACTTTAAAGAAGCTCTTCTAACTGAAAAGAGTTCCTTATCCAAAGACGGGTGTATGTGTGCTCCCTCTTTGAGCACGAAAACATTTGCTAAAAAAAAAAAAAAAACGACTGTTCAAGTGGTAGGGGGAGGGGTGGTGCACACCTGTGATCCCAGCAACTCAGGATTGCAAGTTTGAGACCAGGCTCTTCAAATTAGTGAGACCTTGCCTCAAAGTAAAGAACAAAAAGGGCTGGGGATGTAACTCAGTGTTCCAGTGCCCCTGGTTCAATCTCCAGCATAAAAGGAAGGAAGGAAAACTAGGAAGGAAGAAAGGAGAGAGGGAGGGAAGGAGGGAAGGAGGGAAGGAAGACTTATTGGAACCTGATCCTCTGTCCTACTGAATGTGGACTCATCAGATCCAAATATACCCTTGACTGATGGTGGCCTCTTCCCAGGGTCTTTCTGGGAAGCCAGGCTCTTACCTTGCCAACAGCTGGCTGTTATGGTCGCCATTGCTTCAGTCATCACAAAGGGAGGGAAACCTGGTTCTGCCACACAACGGGTATCCATTTGTGCATGATTTGGCACCAGGGAAATCTCATTGCGTTAGAGACAGCAAAGCAAAACAACAACAACAAGAAGCATCAAAACTCATGTGCACACCTTCCCCTTTGCTCTCAGTTCATCTCCATACCAAGGAATCAGGTTCTTCTGTTTTAAATAGATCTGAGCCCAATTTAGAGTTACAGCGTATGCCACTCTGTACCATTTGTGTATTCTGACATTATCCAAACCATGTCTCACCCCCACCCCCCCACCCCCACCCCCACCCCCCCACCCCCACCCCCACCCCTGTCTCCCCACTTCCCTTTGGAATAACAGTAGAAAGCAGTGGAAATTAAAGTGGAGCTTTGGCACACCAGTGTCTGTTGTAGAAAGGATGAGAACAATTTAGCATGTGACCCAAGCAAACACTTCATTAATCGTCTGAATCCTTGGTCTTCACCAAAAGTCATCCTGTCTAATTTGTCTTCCAAGAAATAATAAAATCAGGCCTTTTGCCTTTCCTCCATGCCATCACAAAAAAGCACTCAGCTCCAAAGCTAAGTGACTCTGTTTTGGGTCTTCTCTCTAACCCACTACCCTCTGTGCTGACTGCCAGCCTATCAAAAGAATGTAAATAATGAGGCTACATTTCCTATTGACCCAGCTGTTTATGAACAAAGCTCTTCCTTCTAGGACAGGAAAGGACATTTAAATTGCTGAAAACTATCAGCCCTGGCCCATCTGAATTTCAACTTGGGTGCAACTCTTTCAGGAAACAGGAACCACTAGAAGTTTCCCTTTTTTTTGCAAATTGACTCCAGATGTGATGTACAGAAGAATCTTTATTAAAATATCACACAGTAGCCAGTGCCCCATAATTTCTTCTTTTGTCACCTTGTTCAGAAGATGAATAACAAACCACTGATCATAGGGGAAAAAAAGAGCTGGGTGCTGTCTGGGATCAGTTTTAAAATTGCAACAGCCTTGCCCTGCTTCCATAGCCTCCAGACACTGTACCCTGCCTTGCCTTGTCTTTCTTTCCATAGCACTTTATTTTTACTATACCATTTACTTATTTATTATGTTCATTGTTTATTGCCTGTCTCCCTTGCTAGAATGCAAGCTCCACAAAAGCAGAGATCTTTGTTTTGTTCACTGTTATACCTTAAGGGTTTGGAACTGTTCCTGGCACACTGTGCTCGCTCAGATAAATATTTGTTGAGTGAATGAATGAGCTAGTCTGTAACAAACTTTCATTAGATACAAATCTCTAATCCTAACCTCAAAACTGACACTAATGCCACAATGTTCTATTAGGTACAGGCCACTAAAATGGCATAAGGATAATCTCATTCTCATTTTCAGACACCCTTCACTTTCTGTCATCCCTTTATCCTGCTTCTTTTCCCAAAGTACTCATTTTTTTTTATTAGTATTAACACAGTCTACTCGTCTTTGTGTTGAAATAGTTGTTATTTATTATAAGAACAATTATTATTATTATGAGGGATTACAAGGTAAAAATAATACCTTGTCACTAACTTATCAGATGTTTCCCTTTAATATCCATTTTGTCCCTTGTTGAGGGCCACAGCTGAGTCGGGATGATGCATGGCATATTGCCAGAAGGGAGTGGTTGAGAGGAGACGCCAGCCCAGCCAGAATGTGGCAGTCCCTTCCTCTCTGTTCCTTTTGCCCTAGTCCACACAATTAGCACCTCAAATAGACTTCTAATTGGCCTCCTAGTCTCCAGTCTCTCCCCCCAGGGGCTCCTCTGCATGTCATAAGCCTTGTTTTGATTGCAGCAGGCCTCTCCCAAAGTGGTCTGTGATCTGGCCCGCTATCAAACCCAACCTTCCTGAGCGGTCAAATGGTCAGGAGTTAAGTCTTGAAAAAATAGAAAGTGTTGCATAGGCCAGTAAGTTACTGTAAGCCCCGGGTGGAGGAAAAGAACTGGGGCTACCATACTGCCAAGCTAAGGAGTTTGAACTCACTCCATTTTGGAAGACATAAAGGACAGGGCTGGGAATGAACAGATATGAAAACCGTGTTTGAGGGAACACAATCCAGAGAACCAGTGGAGGTGCCATGTGAGGGGAGACTGACCAAAGACAGAATTTATGGGATAATTTTCGGATATATAACTATTCAACGATTACCTATTAAGTGTCCATTATATCTCAAGCAGTGTTCAAGGTGTTGGGGTTACAGCAGATCCCCAGGATTCTGGGAACAAATAGGGAAAAAAGCACCAAAGATCGTGAAGGAGCCATAGGCAGCTTCTGCCCTTATATTCATGTCCTGGCCCCAAACAATCTGTCAGATTTAAAATATGCTCCAAGGTGCTGCACCTGAAGACCTGGAATACAGATTAGTTAGGAAAACAGAAAAAAACTGCTTCCTCTAAGACATGAATTAATGCACTTTTTCTATAAATAGCCAAATAGTAAATATTTTAGTGTCATGTACCCTACAGTCTTGGTCACTATGCAACTCTGTAATTGTAGCACAAAAGTAGCCCAGACAATAAGTAAACAAGAAAGCATGCTGTATTCCAATAAAACTTTATTTATAAAAACAGGTAATGGGCAAACTTCTCCTACAGACCAGAGTTCACACGTGTATGATATTAGGATATTCTAAATCTAATACTCAGGGGTTATTTGTTTTGTTTTTGCTTTTTTGGCTTGTTCATATTGTTTTTCTTTCTTTTTTGTTTCTTTTTGTTTGTTTGCCGATTGGTTGGTACTAGGAATTGAATCAAGGGTCCTCTATCACTGAGTTATATTCATTTTTATTTTGAGACAGAGTCTTGCTAAGTTGTCAAGGCTGGTCTTGAGCTTGAAATCCTCCTGCCTTAACCCCCTGAGTTACTAGGATTACAAGCGTGCCACACTGCACCAGGCTAATGCTCAGCTTTAATTAGGAGGGGTACAATGGAAGAACATAAAGAAAATGAGTTTCAGAGCCCAGAAAGCTGGAATAGAATCCCAACTTTAAGTGATGTAGCTCAGTGGTAGAGTGTTGGCCTGGCAAATGCAGGTGAGGCCCTGTTTCCACCCCCAGTACACACATCCTTCACTCCCTCCCTGCAAGTAAAAAAGAACCCAACTCTACAAGAAGCTAAGGCATATTTGGAAACAAAACCACAGTTTCTTAATGTCTAAATGAGAAGTAGCACAGCATGGTGGTCAGAGTCAGATTCCCTGGGTTTAAATTCCAGCTCTATCACTTTCTACCTTTGTGATCCTGAGTGAGTTTCATAGTCTCCACGAGCTTTAGTCCCCTCAACTGTTTTTAATGAGGATAAAAAAATATCACTTCCCTCATCAAGAGGATTAAATGAAATCATGCACATCAAGGGCCTGGCACAAATTAAATACCTCATAACTTTAGCTGCTATTATTATTATTATTATCATTAATTATATTACTATGAATTTCTCCAAGCAGAAACTATTGAGACAATTGGTGAAAGTAATTGTTTCCTTATTTCAAAGATTAAAAACAGAGGAGCTATTCTGTTTCTATATGCTAAACATTTCCACAGAACTACAAGAAGCTGTAGTCTCCTTATAAACCAGCCATTGCTTTTTCAGATGATTGCCTTTAAGTGGCTTTCACATTCTGAAGATTATCATGCATAATGTATTATGTCAGGATTAAAATTTTCCTATTGATTGGCCTATTGCTTCCATCAAGGGTTTGGCTGGACAGCACTTTGTCTCTATAGAGAAAGCTGTGTTTGCTTTCTCAGGATTGTGAGCACAAAGAGTTTCTTTCAGGGTTGGTGTCTTTAAATCAACTAATGTGATTTTTGTCTCCAATTACAACCAAGTTAAAATTCTCTAAAATACCCTAGGCTCCCTAGCTAGACATATGAGCATCCCAATCAGTCCTGCACCTCCAGGTTGAATCTGAGGATTGGGTTATTGGTGGCTCCTCACAGGGTAATGGGTTTTCCTGGGAATTGGCACCTGGACTGAAAAAAGCAAGTAGACTCAAGCCTTTTGATCCTGGGCACAGTGGTCACAGTTGAACTGCATATGCAAGTAGCCTCTCAAAGAGAAAAATATGTATATGTATATATATATATATATATATATATATATATATACACACACACACATACACATATATATGTGTGTATATATATACATATTTTAAAGTGTGTGTGTGTATATATATATATACACATATGTAAATGTGCGTGTGTGTATATATATATATATTTTTCACATTGTATTGCAATGTGGAATATTATTACTCCAAAATACATCAAAGCAACGAAGATCTTATCTGTGCAAGAATCTCTAGGACCATCTTTGTTGTCTGTTGTTCTTTATTAAAATGCATCACAGAAATTTTTATGGCTATTCACATAATGATTTCCAGAGCTGGAGGCGTGGACCATTCCCTGTGGTCATGTCACCACTAGTCAGCATAGTGGCCTTCTTGCCTTCTCACAGATTGGAGGGCTGCATTTCAGGTTGTCTCCTGTCTATCAGACAATCCAAGTCACTGTATATGTCATGCTCTTTGTCAGAAGTAATCAGCCGCAAGGGCAAAGGCGGTAAACAGTAATTAATATGCAAATTTGCAAGTAACTTGCCTCTTGGTGCTAAGCTTCTTTGTTTGTTTGCACAGTTGTGGACAAGCTGGGGTTTGTCTTAACCATAATTAGCAGGGTAAATATAAAATTATGGCATTAATTGTTAGCTGTTTTTTTAAAAATGGTAGTATACCCCTGCTGTGTCTGAGATGCTGCAGCTCTGTAGGAAGTGCCTTCAAAAATGAATTTTAAAATGCTGAAATACCCATTTTAATTAAAAGGCAAACACCAAAATGAGTTTTTCACTTAGAAAATCATTGTTACTGGGCAACAAATCATTGATGCATATATTAAAAATCAGTATCTTTATATCAGTTGATCTTATACCAATATAAAAAAGAAATAAATAAAGGTCACTGTTTTCTAGTAATAATGATGAAGAGTAATATTTATTAAGTGCTCGGTACCAGTTAGTGTACTAATGTTACCGTTGTTGACCGGTGAAGAGTCCTTGCTTCCCCAATGTTGAAGAATAACACCAGAGAAGCACGCCAAGGCAAGGTCAGAGTGGAAAATTAGAAGTTTATTAAAGGACAGCAGAAAAGACTTCTCCCAGAGGAAGAAGGGGACCCAAGAGATGGAATCCGTGGAAGTGCAGTTGTTTCCCCTTTTCATAGTTTTTGGTGTTGGAATGTAGGTGGGAAGGCCGGAGGGGTCGGACACAGGTGGGCCAAAGAAGTAATCTGGGCAGGAAGGACTCCTGAGGCAGCATCTTCAAGTTTGCTGTTCATTAACATTTCTTTGGGATGGGCTGTCTTCAAATCTGCTGGGGCTATTTCCTGGACTTCATTAACATTTCAAGAGTTGCTCAACTTTTCTGGAATTCATTCTCATGGCCTCCATTTTAGATTTCACTGGATATTAGACCCGATTTACCTAACTACACTGACTACCTAACTTTAAATCTGGCTTCACTAAGCACTTTCTTGCATTATTTCAATGAATCCTCCCAGCAGCAGATATTTATTTATTTATTTATTTTTGTGGTACCAGGGATTGAGCCAAGGGCCTCGTTCATTCTAGGACACACTCTATCACTCAACTACACCCACCAGCACATTAAAAAAAAAAAAATTTTTTTTTTCTTTGGTACTGAAGTGGCACCCTCTTTCTCCACAGAAAAGCCCTCTTCACCATGGCTGATTTTAGGACTGTCAGCAAAAGAGTCCATTGTAGATAAACTTCCTATTTTCATGTCACCCTGCTTACTTGGCCACTGGCCTAGAAGATACCAGCACTCCAGGTGCTGGACACCCCCTTACTAGTTTTTCACAAACATATCCAGTATAGTACGTTGAAGAAATGTGCAAACAAGGCCTCTGGCCTTGAGCTGGTCTTCACAGGGATGTCTACATTTTTAAGATAAGTTACAATTGGCCTCCAACAGCTGGCAGGGGGAAAAAAGAAAAGGGAGGAAAAGCTCTCCCCTTCTCAGGTGTTGTCCTTGAAGAGTTAACTTGCCCAGAACAGTGAAAGAAAAAGCTGCTTTTATGTGAACTTCTGCGGACTGTGAACTTCTGAGCCCCTCCCATTACATGCTGGGTATAAAACTCTGAAACTCCCTGAACTCGGGGTTCAGAGGATTGATTGATTACAGCAAAGGCTGTACCCTCTGAACCTGGCTGCAGCCAAATAAAACTGTTTCCTGCTATCTTCAGTGCCTTGCCTCATTTGTCCCTACATTTTTGGCGACCCAGATGGGACAGAGGAGGTAAGGAAGGCTGTTCTGCCTCTCTTGTCTCCGGGGACCGGCTTCCCTGGGGCGATAGGGGACAGCGGTCCCCTTGGCGCGCCCAGGCCACTCTTAGCCTGAAGGAGGATCGACTCACCCAGCGCCCTGGGGTTGCCACCCCGGAGCACAACAGAACCCACAGGCAGCAGGGACCAGAATTAGGGTTTTGGAGCACCGCCCATCTGAACAGGTAAGACCCGGTCCGTTTGTTTTATAGCCCACCTGACTTCCCCTTCGAGGCCTAAGCGGGTGGAAGAGAGGCTTGATCAACCTCTGTTGGGTCCCGAGTACCCTCCAAAGTGGTTGGAGCTGAAACGGACTAGAGGAGTCGCCCGAGTAGTCTCTGTTCGGGGTCAGCGAGCAGAGGCGAAACTGTGACTCCCTTTTCTGTTTGGTTTGGAATTGTTGGAATTTGGGCGGTATATAAATTCTGTCCTGGACATGTCTGTGTGAAAGTGTGTGAATGAGACAGACAAAGGGAAGGGTTCTGACCCAACCCGAAGGCCGAAGCGAGTGCAGAGTCCTGATCCGCGGTTCTGTGGCACCTCATACAGTCTATGGCGGAATCTCACCAACCAACATCCAGGTGAAAGCTCCAGGTCGGGGGTTGATACCGACCCGCAAGGCTAAGAGGGCCCTAAGTCCCCACGAGGGGAGCGGCCAGAGATGGACGAAGCGAGTCTTGTCCTAAGTGTGTGACACCGATGCAGGGTGGAACATGGGAGGCACCTAAGGAAACTGAGCCTTCTGAAATGTGTGTGAGAAAAAACCTTCCTTTAGGAAGGTTTTCCTGGTTACAGTGGGGTGAAACTCACTCCACAAAGGTTGCATACTCTGTGAATTAGAGTTGCTCACCCAAAATGTGGGCTGCCCACCAGAAGGATCTTTAGATGAGAGAGTCATTGCTGAGGTCCTTTGATTGTTGTTGGAACCCCTGAACCATTTCTTTTACATTGATTACTATCAAGAGATAGTACAGAAACAGTCCCCTTGGTTGAGAGCCTGTCTAGATGGTCAGTCCAAGCTGAAGTTATCCAGGAGCATAGTGGTCTCTAAGACCCAGTGGAAAGCAGCTAAACAGAAAACCTGACTAGGAAAGACTGGAAAGGGAACAGTTTTCCCCTTGAGCCAGAAGAGGACCCAAGACCAACTTTGCCAAGACCACTGGGACAACAGACTGTCCCCTAGCCCCCTTGTCCTCAGAGGCAACAAATGATGGCCCCCCAATACTGGCTATTCCTTCCTCTGTGATGGCCTCAGAGCCAAAGTCTTCCTAGGACCAAAGACTCTTTCGCCTCCAAAGATGAAGGTGGAAGATTTGTCCTGAGACCAGAGCCATAACTCAGATGAGAACTCTCCAGGTGCCCCTGCAAGGGACTAAAAGACATACCCATGTTGACCAGGGAAGGGAAATGTCTGAGGGAGACAAGGCAGTTTTGTGTGCCAGCCTTTCTCATAAGCTGGAAAAATCATACTCCCTCCTACATGGAGAAACCCTGGACCATGACTGATCTGATGCAGCCCATTATCCAGACCTAGGATGGGCCCCAAAAAGAAGGTCTAAAGATAAAGAGATGTCAAGAAGCCCTCAAAGAAAGTCTAAAAGAATAGGAAAAAAGAGAACAAAACACACTGTCTGTGCCCAAGAGTTAGAAGGAATTGGAGCGAACCCTGAGCCCCAGCCTAAGCCAAGCACATCTGCAGACAAACAGAGCTGAGATAAGCCTCCTGCTGCTCCAGCACCTCCCTCTCGCACCCTCGATAGCCCTGAACATTTTCTCGGCCCCACATCTGCCTAAGGCCCCTCTGAAACTGGCAGCAATGATCAAAAGAGATGTGCCCAACTGACTCAGAGCTAAATGTCTAGGCCACCGCCGCTGTCACCCCTCTCCTTGTGCAGAGGTTCCCCGGGGAGGAAGGGCACCATACAAGTGTAGCAGCCACAATGCAAGTTTATCAGTGAAGAAATGCACAGGCACAAGCAACAGGTGATCAGTGCAGCCTTTGTGGGACAGGCTCAAAGAGCCATTTGCCAAAATTTACAATCCTAGAGGGCTTTACTGAGAAGTGTGCCAGTGAGCTGATTAAGGTGGCCACCACAGTTTTCGTCAATCGAGATCCAGAGACTCAAAGATAGGCAGACCAAAAAGATGAAGTGGAGGATGGATCTTCTTACAGCTTCCCTCACCACAAACTCAGAGGACACTCAAAGGGGGGGGTCTCACTAGAACAAAGCCAATGGTCCAAATGTTTATAAGGAAAAAAAAAAAAAGCGTGGCCAGATAAAATGGGAAGCCTCCAGTGGCCCCGGTGGGCAAGCACCCACTGCCATGCTCAAATGCTAAGCCTTGAACAGAGAAGGAATGAATGTTTTCCCCCAGCCCCTCCTTTCAGTTTCTTTTCTTCCCACTTGCTTGGAAGTGGGTGACTGACAAATATGGCAGGGGTCCCATAGACACACAGAACTGCATCAGATGCACAGGACCCAGCACCTCAGGAGGGCTCAACTGCTGCAAGCCTCCAAATGAACCAGGAATATATTCATGTTAACAGCCAGTAGTGAGCCATAGGATGCTCATCTATGGCTCACTCCAAAAGGACATGCCACCCTGGCTCCAAGCCACACGCTGTGAGCCACCAGCAGAAAGGGCCACAGAGCCCCATGCACCCAGGCATACTGAACAAAAACACAAGAGGGCAGCTACTATAGACAATTAGAGCAGGCTCCCACCTGACAAGAGGAGAAAAGCCACACAGACAAGGAGAAACACCTAGATAGGCACAATGTGGCTGCCACACTGGGACCTGCATGGAACCGCACTGCTGCCCTCCAACCTTGGCAGATGACCCATGGCCAGATTGACATAGGTGCCTTTTATACAAATGATGTCCCAGGTCATCAGTCTCTGCTAAGATTTATGTCAGATTTAAGAGTTGGAGAATCCCAGCAGCCAAGATCCTGCACTGGGAGATAACAAAAAAAATTCCTGCATCTTAAAGCACCAGACACTCTATGTACGCCTCCCTTCCCTAAATGACAGTTCCTCCCAGGGGCTTAAGTATACCATCCTTGGGACAGCACTGGACTCTGACTTAAAAGCCCATATCTACCAAGAAAAAGGTCAAATACTTTGGTTACCATCTGACTTGGCAACAGAACAGACAATAGCAACTGGGCCTCAAAAGAAACAGGAGATCTGCTCAATTCTAGTCCCTTCAACCTGCCATCAGACTAGATAATTCTTGGGGGCTACTAGGTTCAGACATGTATGGATCCCCAACTTTCAGTTATGATAAAAGCCCTCTATGAAGCCACAAAGGGGGGAAAATGGGATCCTCTTATATGGGGGTCAACTAAGCAAAAAGCCTTTGAGGACATTAAATAAGCACTCACCTGTGCACCTGGATTATGGCTCCCTGACCTCACAAAGCCTTTCTTTCTGTATGTCCATGATTGGTCTGGAGTACCTATAGGAGTTTTGACTCAGATGCTGGGGACATGGCACCATCCAATGGCCTATTTGTCCAAACAGCTGGACTCTGTAGCCCAGGGCTGGCCACCTTGTTTATGAACTCTTGCAGCCATAGCTTTTCTGATGTTAGAAGCTGTTAAACTGGCCATGGGACAAGAACTGGTTGTCAGAGTTCCTCATTCAATTTTGACATTGTTAAAATATAAAGGACACTATTGGTTGACTAATGAAAGAATGGCCAAATATCAGGGCATGTTATGTGAAAACCCATGTATCCGCATTGAGGTCGTCAGAACTCTAAACCCAGCAACTTTGCTTCCCATTGGACCTGGAAAACCTGATCACAAATGTGTTGAGGTCATGGATGAAGTGTCCTCCAGCAGACCAGACCTAACAGACCAGCCTCTCAAGGATGCTGATGAAGAGTACTTCACAGATGGAAGCAGTTTTATAAAAGATGAGGTAATGGTCACTCTGGACTCTACTGTCGAGGCAGAACCTCTGCCTCAGGGAACTTCAGCACAAAAAGTAAGACTTATTGCTTTGACTCAAGCACCTCAGTTGACAGCAGGAGTCTGTATGGATATTTACATAGATTCAAAATATGCGTTCGCTACCCTTCATGTTCATAGAGCCTTATGTAGGCTAATTAACTCAGGAGAGGAAAAAAAGGGGGGGCATGATGTATGGGCAAGAAATTCTTGAACTTTTGGATGCACTGTGGGCTCCCAGGAAAGTTGTGATTATAGATTGCCAAGGTCATCGAAAGGGAAATACTGTGGTTTCTCAGGGCAACCGGAGAGCTGACAGAGAGGCCAGGTTAGCTGTCTGCAAGAAATGGGAAGAAAATCCAGTCCCAGGTTTAAATGCTGCCCTTCTGCCTGGCCAAATAGCTAACAGAAAGGGAGCCAACATACTCCCAACATGAAAGTAAGTGATTTAAGACTGAAAAAGGAAATTTTCTCCCAGGTGGATGGTAAAGATTTTCTGATGGCCGGAAGAGCCATCCCAGAGATTCAGCCCCAGCCTTTATCAAGACAGTTTCGCAGGAAAACATGTTGGACATACAGCACTTGAGACAGTTCTGAGCGACATTTCTATGTCCCCTGGCTCACAAGCAACACCTGGATGATCTGCAAACAATGTGAGGTTTGTGCTCACAACAATCCTTGTCAGGGGCCAAAGCTCCCACCAGGAATCCAAACTATAGGAGGAGCACCTTTTGAAGACTTGGAAGTAAACTTCACTGAACTGCCAAGCTCATGGGGCTATAAGTAACTTTTGTTTTTTATGTGTTCATACTCTGACGGGTGGAAGCCTTTCCTACCAGCACTGAAAAGGCTAGGGAGATACTAGGATGCTTCTCTGGGAAATTATTCCCAGATTTGGTGTCCCAATAATTATTGGCTCAAACAATGGGCCAGCTTTGGGGCAGAAGTGATACGATTACTAACCAAGAGTTTAAATATCAGATGAAAGTTACATACTGTCTATAGGCTGCAGAGTTCTGGTAAAGTTCAAAGGATGAATAGGACTTTAAGGCTCAATTGGGTAAGCTGTGTCAGGAGACTCACTTACATTGTGATGAACTTCTCCCTATTACACTGCTGAGGATTAGATCCATTCCCACTAGGAGGACTGGATTCTTTTCTTTTGAGATAATATATGGGAGGCCCCCCCTTATTAGGGAACTACAGGGAGACTTAAGAGAGATAAGAAAATTCACCCTGAGACAACAGCTTCAGGTCTTAGGGAAAACTTTACAGGTTCTCAACCAATGGGTTAGAGAAAGATTGCCAGTAAGTTTGACCCAGGTGCACACTCCTTCAAGCCTGGAGATTGAGTCTGAGTCAAAGAATGAAATATTCAACCCCTGAACTTCTTTGGAAGGGCCCTTTCATTGTTGTTTTATCCACCCCAACTGCAGTAAATTTTGCAGAGATAGGTCCCTGGATTCGCTACACCAGACTCACGCCTGCAGCTGAGGACTGGGAGTGCTCTCCAGATGCTGCTATGCCCTTGAAGCTGACCATCCTGAAGAAAAAGGAGCATCGGAGAAGCTTGAGGATCAGAAGGACAACAGCCCTGCTCCAGTCACTCCGGAAGCTGACTGGTCTACGCACGGCCAAAGCTTGAGGAGACTACAGCCCTGTTTCAGCCACACAGGAGGGACTGGCTGATCAATGAATGGTGAAAGATAAACTTCCCACCAGGACTAATGAACTCTTTCAACCTCTGAGATAGTTCTTATACTGTAATGCATTTCCACCCCTTGCTTTAGATATATATGTAATTCTATGTTTGATTTTTGCTACTGGTTTGATAACAGTAAATCCTACTGACTGGACTCTGGGTAACAAAATTTCACTTATACTTTTTATCTTGCTTTATATAAGTTTTCTAGGATTTGTTGGGTGTTATTAGTTTGGCTTTGTTAATTTATGCTGTTTAACCCATGCTAACCAAAATGTTAGTCTATTATTTAGTTTGGTTTCCTTTGATAACCTTAAGACGTTCTGTTCTACTCCTATTCCAACCATGGAGATCATGTGAACCACGTGTCAAGGCAATCCACTATAACCAAGAGGTGATAAAACATATATTTAGGACCTATAGAGGAAAGCTATAGATGGATGACTGTTTGGAAAGGAAAAAGAGGTCCATGGAAAGAAAATTGATTTAGGAGGTCACCAATCTTGGGGTGAAGGTAACTGGCCACCCTAGAGGATTATTGCCACTTATGGTCCTGCTACCTGGGCACAAAATGGCAGTTGGAGTTATAGCACTCCTATTTACATGTTAAACAGAATTATTCACTTATAAGCTGTACTAAAAATTATTATTAATCAGACTGCCATAACCTCTGACCTCCTGGCCACACAACAGATCAGATTCGAGTGGCTAACTATCAAAAACACTTGGCATGAGATTACCTTCTGGTTGAGGAAAAAGAAATATGCGGAGAGTTCAACAGCTCAGATTGTTACATCCAAATGGGTGACAATAAACAAGCAGTTAAGAATATAGCCAACAACACAAGAGAACTAGCATGTGTTAGTTCATACCTCAAAGGGCATTAAAGTTTGGGTCCCAATCATGCTTTTGAGAGATGGTTTTCAACTCTTGGTAGATTTAAAAGCTTAACTGGTGTAATGGGTATTCTACTGTTAACCTGTCCCATGTTTGGCTCCTCTGTGCATTAAAACTATTGGGTCCACTAAAGAAAACTGCTGTTGAAAGGATGACAACAACTAAGGTTTTGACATTCGATAAGGCTTTAAGCCAAGATAATAGTAATGATGCTCTTAAATTTAAAGGATCAAATTATGGGGAGCATCATTAAAGGGGGGAATTGAAGTGGCACCCTCTTTCTCCACAGAAAAGCCCTCTTCACCATGACTGATCTTAGGACTGTCAGCAAAAGAGTCCATTGTAGATAAACTTCCTATTTTCATGTCACCCTGCTTACTTGGCCACTGGCCGAGAAGATACCAGCACTCCAGGTGCTGGACACCTCTTACTAGTTTTTCACAAACATATCCAGTATAGTACTTTGAAGGCCTCTGGCCTTGAGCTGGGCTTCACAGGGATGTGTACATTTTTAAGATAAGTTACCAACTGGACTCCATGGTAACAGCTGGCAGGGGGAAAAAAGAAAGGGGAGGAAAAGCTCCCCCCTTCTCAGGTGTTGTCCTTGAAGAGTTAACATGCCCAGAACAGTGAGAGGAAAAGCTGCTTTTATGTGAAGTTCTACAGACTGTGAACTTCTGAGCCCCTCCCATTACATGCTGGGTATAAAACTCTGAAACTCCCTGAACTCAGGGTTCAGGGGATTGATTGATTACAGCTAAGGCTGTACCCTCTGAACCTGGCTTCAGCCAAATAAAACTGTTTCCTGCTATCTTCGGTGCCTTGCTTTGTTTGTCCCTACAACAGTACCAGGGATTTAATCCAAGGGCACTGGATTAAAACCACTGAGTCATATCCCCAGCCCTTTTTATGTGTTAGAGATAGGATCTCGCTAAATTGCTTAGAGCCTCGCTAAATTGTTGAGGCTGGCTTTAAACTTGTGATTTTTCTGCCTCAGCCTCCTGAATAGCTGGGATTATAAGTATCTACGCTTATAAGCCACTATACTGGGCAAAGTGAGCAATTAATATCCATACAGATGAGAAAGCTAAAGCTTTGATAAGTTTTCATAAGTTAAGCCTTTCTGATTCCATTATCTAATTGTGGTGTCCTCAAAACTCTTAGCTGTAACTCTCAGGGATTTTGTTGTTGTTCTGATTCTCCCATCTACCATTTAGCTGCTTTCAATGAATTCATTATCAAGCTGGTGATGAACCCATATCTCTAACTCTGACTTTTCTCCTTACTTCTTGTTCACAACACACTGACATTTCTGCTATCAAGTAAAGTTTGGACTTCTTAGCCTAATACTAGGATCTCACCTACTTTCCAACTTTTATTTCCCATTTTGACCTTTCATTATTCAATTCAGTTTCCATTAAGTAGTGCTCACTGGAAAAGGGTGAATTGGAAGGGGAAAGAGGAAAGTTGACATTTAAAAAAGTCCTCAGCCACTCAGGAGGCTGAGGCAGGAGGATTGCTTGAGCTCAGGAGGATGAGGCCATCCTGGGCAACATAGCCAGACCCTCCACCTAATAAAAAAGAAAAGAAAAAGAAAAAAAGAAAGGCACTTATTCCAGCTTAGGATGTAGCTTAATGATAGAGCACTTGCCTAGCATATTTGAAGAAGCGGGGTGGATCCCCAGCCCCCAAACAAAACAAACAAAAATCCACATTTATTCTCCAGGGGGTTTTGATAAAAATTCAAAGCAAGCAAAAAACTAAATTCTAAACCAAATACTTCACATGCCCAAAAGTTAGAAAAGTAGGAATAGGAAACCAGTGCCTCTCTCTTTTGGTGACACAACCCAGTACCCTTAAAAAAAGCCCAATTCCTCCCAAAGCTCTTGGAATTGCTTTTCTTCTTTCCTGACCCCCCTATAGGCTCTTTCTGTGGTCATGATGTGTTGGCCTGTCTCCACTTAGACTTTGAGAACCTGGAGGTTAGAAAAAGGACCTTTTAACCTTCGTCTCTCCCCTGGCTAGCACAGTGCTTGGCATTTAGTTGGTGTAAGAAACCAGTGTCAGACCTGCTAACAAAATTAGGTGAGCCTTCAGAGAGGAGATTAACAATTCAAAGCAAAGATCAGTGGTAAGGAACTAGGAAGTAGAGGTGGGGGAGCCACCCCCAGGCTGGCCTTGAGAAACTAATCTCCAAATCATCAGCTGACTGCCAAAAGCTGGGAATGGCTGTAGTTCAAGATCAAGGCTTAATAAAATGACTTCCTAGACTGCTCCACTCCAGGACTTTCTGAAACCAAACAGCTTGGACATAGCCCTGAAGTTTCACTCTCTCTCTCTCTCTTTTTTTTTTTTTTATGATGCTGGGGATTGAACCTATGATATCAAGCATTTTAGGCAAGGAAGTTCTTTACCTCTGAGCTACATCCCCATCCCTTGGACAGACTTTTGGGGTAGGACGAAGGATGGTTATTTTAGTCAGCTTTTTTGCTGCTGGGACTAAAAGACCTGACAAGAACAATTTTAGAAGAGGAAAAGTTTATGTGGGGGCTCATAGTTTCAGAGGTCTTAGTCCATAGATGGCAGACTCCATTCCTCGGGGTCTAGGTGAGGCAGAACTTCATGATGGAAGAGTGTGGTGGAGGAAAGCAGCTCAACGCATTACACCAGGAAGCAGAGAGAGACTCTACTTGCCAGATTCAAAATATATACTCCAAAGGCATAACCCCAGTGCCCTCCTCCTCCAGCCACACTACCTGCCTTCAGTTACCAGTTAATCCTCATCTGGGAATCAGTTCATTGATCCGGTTAAGGCTCTCATAACCCCATTATTTCACCACCTCTGAATGTTCTTGCAATGTCTCACACATGAGTTTTTGGGGAATACCTAATATCTAAACCATAACAGTGGTATTTATTTATTTATTTTTTTGTTTATCTGTCTGTTTATTTATTTTTGTACCAGAAATTGAACCCAGGGGTGCTTAACCACTAAGCCACATCCCCACCCCTTTTTATTTTTTTTATTTTGAGACAGAGTCTTCCTAAGTTTCTGAGGCTGGCTTTGAACTTGCAATCCCCCTGCCTCAGCCTTCTGAGCCACTGGGATTACAGGCATGAGCACTGTGCCTGGCTTTCTTTTCTTTCTTTCTTTCCTTCTTTCTCTTTTTTAAGGAAACAATTAAAAAAAGATGCCACTAGAAGGCAATTTCCTGAATACTACCACAGCAGTCATTGAAAAATCTGCAGGATCTTAAGCTCAGTGGATGCTTAAGCATATGTGTGTGTGTATATACATGTATATATATATATATATATATATACACACATAGCTACACACACATACACACACAGATCTAGATCTATGTATGTATATATATAGTTCGTGTATGTATCTAGATATAGCTCTAGATATACATATGTATGTAGATAGATAGATATTTATGGCTTCTTTCTTTTTTTAAATCAGGCTTCACCATTTTAAAAAAATATTTATTTATTTATTTTAGTTTTAGGTGGACACAATACCTTTATTTTATTTTTATGTGGTGCTGAGGATCGAACCCAGTGCCTCATGCATGCCAGGCAAGCGCTCTACCACTAAGCCACATTCCCAGCCACTATGGCTTCTTTCTGACATTGTCTGCAGCTCCATGGTGCATTCAAGACAGGAAGCAAGAAAAGGAAGTACAGGAGGAAGCAAAGCCCCAAGTTTTCAATATGTCTTCAACATGCCCCTCTGCCCTCTATTAGACCCTGTCCCATTGGTCACAGAAAACTGGCACGTTATTCTCAAAGATAGGAGACTGCCCCAAAACAGACATTCTGCTCAGACTGAGCCCTCTTCCCTCAGCACTGACCTAGACACATTGTTCTCCAGGTTTTCTTGCTTTCCTGCCAGTTCTAGAGCCTTGCTGTAGAGCACAAGGGACTATGTGGACTGAGGAGAGGAGCGAGAGCATTTGGGAGCAAGTGTCTCTTGGCTCAGCTTCTGTCCGCTCCAAGTGATCTCTGTGGACTCACTATTGTTCTTCTGCTCCATCCTCACCTTCTTCATCAAGAATTGGTCTACTTTTAATATTTTATTTTTTGGTACTCCACACAGAAGCTTATTTTTTCAAAAAGGAAGCATTGTTCTACTTAAAGAAAATAAAGAGAGAAAACAGTAGCTTTACTGTCACTATGAATCAGGCAATCAAATAGTTAAAAGCAAGAGGTCAAAGCCAAATGGTCAAAGGTAGCTCCTGGATTGGTCATTTACTAGTCCCATGATCTTGAGCAAGGTGTGTGTGTGTGTGTGTGTGTGTGTGTGTGCTGGGGTGGAACCCAGGGCCTTGTGCATGGGAAGCATGTATTTACCAGTGAACTACATCCCCAGCCCTAGTTACTTATTTTTTTTCCTGTTCCTTAGTTCATTCACCTGCAAAATAAGGTTAATGATTGTACTTACCTCACCAGGTTATGAGTACAGAATAGTTAATACATGTTGTTTAAAATAGCACTAGGGACACAGTAAGTTCTGTGTATTCACTTTCACTGTTACTCCAAGGCTTTGTAACAACAAGGTTTTGTTCATTTCTGTATCCTAAGTACCTAAAACATTTTCTGGCAATAAAAGAATTGAATGGATTGGATGACTAGCATCATTCCTTGCAGCTTCAAAGTTATATTGCTTCGGACTGGCCAGATAGGGCTCTTAGCAATAGGTCCAGGGGGCTCTGGAGTCCTGCACCTTAGAAAGGCAGTGCCTCAGTAAAGGGGATGGCCTGGAGGAAAGGGCATTGCAAGGACAAGGACAAGTCCGGCTATTTCTATGGCCTCAGTTTTTCCTCCATGTAAAATTTAAAGGTTGGAACCAGAAGATGCGACTCAGTTGAGGGACAGACCGTTAAAGAAAACTGAAAACACACAGTTTTTTTTTTTAATCTAAAAAAATTAGATAAGCTCACAGAAAACCATGACCCTGGAAAATAATTGTTCAACTATAAAAATGTCCCAAAGAGACATCAAAAATTATTCTAAAATCTGTAACTCTGCTCTAAAATTACAATATACTACTTCTCCATTAGGACAGATTAAATATTTTATTAGAATTGCCACTCAAAGTTACATGAAGGAAAGGGGTACCAATTTTGAAGACATAAATACTCTTTCAAAGACCCCAGCCAATAGCCCTATGATCCCCAGACTCCATCTGGCCAGAGCATGGGGATGCTCATGCTGGCTGCCCCTCACCTGGGAAAGAAGCACATCAGGGAACAGCACACTTGAGATTCATTACTGTCAGTTCAGTTGAAATTACATGTATTAGCGCTCAAATTAGATTGTTTACATAATAACAATTACCATAAGAGGAATGGCAGGCATTGAAATGTGCCTGTGCAGTTGACGCCGGAGAATAATGGAGAAGCACACCCCGCACTTGGTATGTGTAATGAGTACCTGGACATCCAGGAAGACACACAGAGAGGCACAGATCAGTGGTAGGGGAAGCATGAGTGAGCACAGAGCTAAAGGAACTCTTTGGTGGACATTACGTGTTAGTGAGGTCCAGCAGAGTCCAATATCCCTTCTCCCTGTGACAGGCTAAACTTGACCTTTAGGAATAAGATAATGATTTACTCCAAGGTGCCCTCAACTCACTTTGTATGTGTGTGTGTTGCGGGGTGGGATTTACTAGGAATTGAACCCAGGGGCGCTTACTCACTGAGCCACATCCCCAACCCTTTTTATTTTTTAGCTTGTATTTTGAGACAGGTTTCCGCTAAGTCACTTAGTACTTCACCAAGTTGCTGAGGCTGGCCTTGAATTCGTCATCTGGCTGCTTCAGCCTCCAGAGTTGCTGGGATTACAGGAAGCACCACCATGCCTGGCCTCAACTCGCTTTTGAACCTTTCACAGCTCTGTTTTGTGAGAGATGGAATTTCTCTTCTTTAGACTAGGAAATTTCCTCTTAGGGCACCCACACCCACTAGGGCCTTAGCATCTCAGACCTAGTCAGCTCTTCATACTGAACCCAGCATACAAAGCCACCTCCGACCTGACATAATCTCGGTTTATCAACTCTGTAAATTTAGTGACCCAAGGTTTATTCCAGGGACCAGATGAGACAGTTGGTCATTTAAAGCCTTTGTCTAAACTGTTCTGACCTAGTGTTCTCTCACATTTGGAGAACATCAGTCTTTTCTTTGACAGATTCCAGTTATGTGCCCTTGCTTAAGGAGAGGACCTCCTATTATTGGGCATTGAACTTCAGCCTCTCTCTCTTTCTGTGTACTCTGAGCTCTGTCTAGTACTTTTGAGTACTTATTCTTTCCTTCAGCCCTTTCTTAATTAACCTTGACATTAGTAGTTAATCTTTAATTCCTCAATATTATCATAATTACTATGTTAATAATATATGCTCATCACAGAACAAAGAGGAAATATAGGAAAAAAGAAAGAAAATCATTGAAATTTGAAATAATTTCATCATTACTTCTTCTCTTCAGGCAAGTAGAGATCATAACAAAGATATAATATAAAAGTGGCCCAGGCATTTATGTTTAACATTTCATCTGAAAAATATGAATTGACACAGGACTGAAAAAAAAAATAGTATGCAGAGTCCTGTGGACCCTTTGATCTTTTTTTTTTTTTTTTGGTGGTGGTACTAGGCATTGAACCCAGGGGCACTCTACCATTTAAGTTCATTCCCCTCCCCAGCCCTTTTTCAGTTTGTTTTGTTGTTGTTGTTGTTTGATACAGGGTCTTGATAAATTGAGGCTGGCCTCTAACATGTGATCCTCCTACTTCAGCCTTCCATGTAGCTGGGATTACAGGTAGCCCCTAACATTACGTCTTTATAATCCTCGCCTCTGTCTGTAACCCATGATGATCGTCAATATGTTCTACATATCTACCATTTTGTCTTTTTGAAAGTATAGAGAGAGAGGAGGGGAGGGGAGGGGAGAGGTGGGGAGGGGGGAGGGTGGAGGATGGGAAAGGCAGCGGAGCACAACAGACACTAGTATGGCAATTTGTAAATCAATGGATGTGTAACTGATGTGATTCTGCAATCTGTGTAGGGGGTGAAGGTGGGAGTTCATAACCCACTTGAATCAAAGTGTGGAATATGATATGTCAAGAAATTTGTAATGTTTTGAACAACCCACAATAAAAAATTAAAAAAAAAATAAAATAAAAAAAAAGAAAGTATCATAAGACTGGAATCCTGATGTATGTGATTTTTTGAGATTAACTTTTTAATAGCATAAATCCTTGAGATCATCCAAGTTGTTGCATGGATTAATAGTTCATGGCTTTTTCTTGATGAATAGTATTCTGTGGTAGGGCTCTGCCATTGTTTGTTTAAGCATTCACCCACTGAAAGATGTGATAGCTGTTTCTGATTTGGAGTTATTAAAAATAAAGCTAATCTGGGGGCTGGGGATGTGGCTCAAGCGGTAGTGCGCTGGCCTGGCATGCGTGCGGCCCGGGTTCGATCCTCAGCACCACATACAAACAAAGATGTTGTGTCGGCTGAAAACTAAAAAATAAGTATTAAAAAATTCTCTCTCTCTCTCTCACACACTCTCTCTTAAAAAAAAATAAAGCTAATCTGAACGTTTGTGTGCCTGTTTTCGTTTGTATGTAAGTTTTCATTTCTCCTCCTCCTCCTCCTTCTTCTTCCCTTCTCTCCCCCCTCCTTTTCTTCTTCTCCTTCTCCTTTTCTTTCTTTTTCTTCATATCAGGGATTGAACCCAGCATACTGAACTATATCCCTGACCTTTTTGTTTTTTATTTTGAGACAAGGTCTCATTAAGTCACTTAAAGCCTTGTTAAATTGCTGAGGTTGACTTCAAATTCACTATTCTCTTCCTCAGCCTCCAGAGTTGCTGGGATTACAGGCATGAGCCACTGTGCCTGCTATACATTTTCATTTCTTTGGGACAAATTCTTGTGAGTTCAACTACTTTCATGAAACTGCCAAAATGTTTTTTAAGAACAGCTGTACCAGAAATCCGGTCTCTCCACATTCTCACCAGTATTCGATGTTAATGCTATTTTTAAAATTTTTTATTATTTTTTTTTATTTTTTAATTTTTAAGGTGTGTACCCCAGATTGAACTCAGGGGCACTTGACCACTGAGCCACATACCCAACCCTATTTTGTATTTATTTAGAGACAGGGTCTCACTGAGATGCTTAGTACCTCACTTTTGCTGAGGCTGGCTTTGAACTCATGATCTTCCTGCCTCAGCCTCCTGAGCCGCTGGAATTACGGGTGTACACCACAGCGCCTGGCTATGGCTATTTTTATTTTAGCTGTTTTAAGTAAAAAGCATTTATAACAGCAACAATATCTCAGAAGAAACGGTGGAGACAGACAATGAGACTTCCTGCTTGCTTTAAAAAATTTATAATTTTCAATTTAATATTCAAAGTTGTGTTGTATAATTCTTATATAAGAATCTACCCCCCCCCCATTAAATACTACTTTGTTTTATCTAAAAAAATGTGAAAGAGTTCAATCTGGCATGGAGATTTCATTCAATTTGATGTCACATTGTAAGTACATTCATAGAAGATATTTTGAAAAGTATCCAGGATTTAGGGCTAGACCTTAGAATACTGGTGATCAAAACAGGAGTTCTTGATCAGTAGGGTATCTCTGTGTTCTGTTTTGCTTGTAGGACAGTCCTGGTTTATGCCTATTGTCTAATATGCCATCTGGTTTAGCATTTATTCTGGATTTTTCAATTTTTAATGAAGTATCTATCAGTAGTAATTGTTACAATCAAATAAGCTAGGGTAGAGTTAAGAGGTTTCCACACTCAATTTCTACCTTCTGCCATGTCACACACTTCATAGTATGGGACACTCATGTGAGGTGAACAGAGTTCTCACGTTAACCTGTGATTAAATCTGAAAGACTCCTGGAGACACTTTGTCTTCTCCTGACCCTTTCTTTATGACACATAGCTAACTCACTCTTTTGAACCTGCTGCTCTGCTGGCCACTTGGTATGCCAGCAGGCTAGGCCACAGCCAGTGCCAGGGTCAATGAGAAACATGGGCCATGGGGACACCCTAGTGTAAATAAAATGCATGAGAAAGCCTAGAAGAAGTTCTTACAAGGTGGTTTTGCTGTCTAAAATCTACAACTATTCATTTTACTGATAACACATTTATATGGCAGTGATTCCTTTTAATAGCAATGAGATCTATAAAAATGAATATCATAGAAAAATTAAGCACTAAAAATCCAATTTAAACATGGTGGCACACACCTGTGATCCCAACTACTTGGAAGGCTGAGGAAGGAGGATCGCAAGTCCTAGGCCAATCTGGAAAACTTAACCAGATGCTGTCTAAAAAAAAAAAAAATAAATAAAGAATGTGCTGGCAGAAAAGTTAACTATTAAAACTTTAGAAAATGCATTTACTTATCATTCTTACTCTGGAAACTTGATTTTTTGCTTAAATCAAGTGACTGGGTTTTTTTAAGTATCTCGTAAGATATTTTTAATTCCAAGCATTCTTATGCACATAGAATAAATAAAACAAGAGATGCTACATGTTGTCTCCATTAATAGAATAACTGCCAATTTTATTCAGTGTTATCTTTTATTTTTTATTTTTTTCCTTGTACTAGGGATTGAACCCGGTGCTTAACCACTGAGCTACATTCCCAGCCCTTTTATGTGTTATTTAGAGACTGGGTCTTGCCAAATTGCTTAGGGCCTAGCTAAGTTGCTGATGCTGGCTTTGAACTTGTGAATCTCCTGCCTCAGCCTGCCGAGCTTGCTGGGATTACAGGTATGTGCCACCATGCCTGGCCAGTGTTATCATTTACTTCAATAGAAAAAAAATTTCATTGCAATGTTTGCTCAATATATTTTACCCAATTCATGGTATCAAAGTAGAGCTTTCAGATGTTCATTTTTTTACACCTCATATTATTGGGAATGCAACTGGAAATTCCACTCAAAAATGGGACATTGAAAGTAAAATTATTTTTTATGGTGACAATAACAAGTTTTGGTGGAACAGAACATCAAGATAAAACACAGTATTTTCCAGCTGTGAGCAGAAATGCACTGAGAAGTGGTGAGCTGGTCATAGAATTCATAGCCATGTCCAGACGAGCTGGGAAAAGAAGCTGTAATTGACAAAGTGGACAAATACGACCTAATGCACAGTGTCGCTGAACTACAAAGCTGGCTTGAGCACTCACTTAGGCCAGCATGGTGCCACATTCTTTCTGTCCTTCCTGCCTGATAGGTATAGGATGTTAGAAGTGTTTGAGCCTCTGAATTTATATATTAACTTTATATATTAACCTATCAATGACATTGAGCATTTTTATAAACAAATATTCTAAATTTGGTTTGCATGTTATTCAAAATGTTAGAAATATGTAAAGTATTTATTGACTAGAATGCCAAATACTTCAGCTTTTGAAGCTTTAATGAATTTGCTATTATTGGTAATAAAACTTGCAAATGGAAAGATACTGAAATGTATCCCTACAAAAGCCCAAGAGAGAGAGTGAATAAATTAGAAAAGAGAACTCAGATAATCCTCAGGTATAATTTGAAATTCAACAGTTGTATTTTGGAATATCTTGTGGGAAATATCTTTTGGTAACAATCCAGGGCAAGTATATATTTAGTTTGGGGGCATCTACACTTGGCAAGACATTCAAAAGATTCATAAAGGCCTTTATTCAATGAGTTTTTGCTTATAAAATCATTTGTCGAACAGGGCACAGTGAAGGCTGAGGCAGAAGGATGGAAAGTTTGAAGCCAGGCTTAAAATAAAATAAAAAGGGCTGCGGATGTAGCTCTGTGGCAGAGCACTTGCCTGTCCATGAGCAAGGCCCTGAGTTCAACCCCCAGCACTACCAAAAAAAAAAAAAGAAGAAGAAGAAGAAAGAAAATCATATGTTGAAATACTCTAGAGACAAAAATACAGTACTTGTGAAAATAATTGGACTGAAACGTTCAATTTGAAAATTGAATATTTCATTGGTGAAAAGTCAAGAAAAATTAAATTGCAAATATATTCTGTTTAGCAGAATTTGTTTTGAGGTCACTGAGTGCTTCAGTACCTAGAGAGAGAGTTATTTTTTCAGACAATAGGCAACTTAAGGTGATAACAATTTTAAAATGTATTAACCTTAGAATGCAATCTTCAAGTTGATTGCAAGCACTTATAGATTAATTTACCATAATAAGACCTTATTAAAATATATATTCCTCAGAAAAATACCAATGACACTATATTAAGCAGAATATTACAAAAATTGATTAGCTCAGAAAACTTAACACCAAAACAACAAATAACTCAATCAATAAATGGGCAAAAGAACTAAGCAGATATTTCCCAAAAGAAGAAACACAAACGGTCAACAGATATATGAAAAATCAACATCCCTAGAATCAGGGAAATGCAAACCAAAATTACATTAAGACTTCATCTCACTTCAGTCACTATGGCAATTATCAAAAATACAAACAATAAGTACTGATGAGAATGTGGGGGGAAATGTACATTTGTACCTTGTTAGTGGCACTGCAGACTAGTACAGCCATTCTGGAAAGCCACATGAAGGCCCTTCAAAAATCCAGGAATGGAACAACCTTATGACCCAGCTATGCCATCTCTTTGTATTTATCCAAAAGAACTCAAATCAGCATGCTTTACCAATACAGCCACTCCGATGTTTATAGCAGCACAATTCACAATAGCCAGATTATGGAATCAGCCCAGATTACAATCAATAGATGAGTGAATTAGAAAAATGCATACATACAATGGAGTTCTATTCAGCCATAAAAAAGAATAAAATTATGGTATTTGCTGGTAAATGGATGGAAATGGAGAACTTCATGCCTAGTGAAATAAGCCAGTCTCAGAAAATCAAGAAGCAAATGTTTTCTCTCATATGTGAAACTGGAGCAAAATAAGGGAAAGATTGTATATCATAAAGATATAGGGAAGATCAGTAGAATAGGAGATTAAGAGAGTAAAGAGGGATAGGAAAGGGGAGGGGAGGAAATGCAGAATCAATTTAACAAAATCACATTATGTGCATTTATAAATATACCACAGGAAATTTTACCTTTATATATATGTAGAAAGCACCAATTAAAATGAATAATAAATGAGTGAAAGGAAGATCATTATTAATGAATAGAGTAAGCAGAACAGGGAGAGGGAGGGGAAACAGGAACTGAAATGGAGTAAATAAAATTCCATGCATGTATGATGTTGTCAAAATGAACCCAATTTTGATGTATAGCTAATAAATGCTCTAATAAAAAAGAAAACTCCAGTGACTTAATATTAAACAGAATACTATAAAAACTGATTAAAGTATATTAATATAATAAGAATAAATTTTCTGATATCATTTTTTAAATTCTGAAAATCAACATAAATAATTATAGATTTTTCTTTTTTTTATTCTTTAGAAAAAAAATGTTATTTTTGAAATAGGTTTGAGGCATACTCTATAAGTCTACCATTCTTTTTTTTTTTTGAGATACGATCTCACTATCTTGCCCAGGCTGACCTTGAACTCCTGGTTTGACCTTGAACTTCTTGCTTCAGACTCCTGAGTACTGGCACTATAGGCACTACTACTATACCCATCTTTAATCTACTATTCTAACAAAACAAATTTGTTGGTCAACAGATGCTTTTGTAGGGGAGCAGATTCGGCACTGAACCCAGAGCCTTGCACGTGCTAAGCTAGTCCCCCCACATAAATACATAGTTTTAAAAAGTGTATGTATAATTAACAATTTTAGTATCACTCTTAGAAGTGTCCAAATCTGAAAGATGAATTAAATGATCACTCTATTCAGGAGGCACTTTTATATTGATCTTTGTTTCAACAAGCAGACTGTAGCATGTTCATGCAGAGATTACACAGATGGTTTGGTAGGTCAGTTGCCTTGGAATTAAGTTCTCCTAATGGTGGGTGATGGTCTGAACACAATGCAGTACCACACTGACAATGAAGAAAATGTCTCTAATGATGTCTACCAAATATTACAGGATTCTTCTTTCTTAAAGAGAAAAAGGGAAAGTCAAATAACAGTGGCTTTGGCAGATGCAAGAGGATAGTTATGTTTTCCATGTGTATAGAGCATAAAGGTACTATAATAATGGTCTTCAGTTCCATAAAGAGCTCCTACACAGCCCTTAAATCCCACACTGTCCAGGAAGAAAAGAGGGATACAGCCACAACTTTCTTCCATGATACCCTTTTGGCTTACCCTGCTTCACATAATAATCTAACTTCTACTGTCCAACTTCTGGGCTCTGGTAGAGGCATTGAAAGATTTATATCAAGCTGCATCCCATAGACATAGCCCTAGTACATTCTGTAGCTAATTTGCTGGGCTTGCTGTGGGTGTGGTGGGGGCAGAGATTGAACCCAGGGCCTCACACAGGCTAGAGAAGTGCTCTACTATTGAGCTGCACCCCTAGCCCTCCGTGCCTAATTAGTAATTTCACATAAACCTTTCTAGGTTTAGAAAGCAGCAAGCATAGAAGAAAGAATGTAAATGCTGACGCTAGATACCATTTCACCAGATGTGTTCTCTTGAACATCAGAGCTCCTTATCTCTCTTTTAAATACTAACCAGGCCAGACCCTGCATAGCTTCCAAGATCAGACAAGATCTGGAGTATTCAGGGAGATATGGCTATAGACAGAACTCCTCATCTGTTCAATAAGAATGATAACGATAATACCCAGACATAATAGAATTTGCAGCCCGAGGACAATTTGCTATTTAAAATACAATTAACTATTCTTGCTTCTGTCCCTTAGAAGGAAACAATTTCTCAGGAGTAGGTCAAGTTTTTTACACAACATCTTTGTTTGTATGTGGTGCTGAGGATCAAACCCAGGCCGCACGCATGCCAGGCGAGCGCGCTACCGCTTGAGCCACATCCCCAGCCCTAGGTCAAGTTTTTTGACCAATGAAATACTTTGATTAGCACCGCATGCTCAAACCCTGGGCAGAGGGCATGGTTTGGAAACCTATCAGGAAAAAAGGAGGAGTTCTAGCTAAGCTAAATTTCAGTAAATAAACAGACATTTGAAGGGACTCTGTAATCTGAAATTCTCTATCCCCAGACTCACCCCTCTGCTTTATTACCCCAGGCACTTTTAACAAAATTGTAGTCCATTTGATTGCCTCTTAGAAATGGTAGTTTGGGAAACTTTAGGATGGGGTCAGCATCATGGACATGTAACCTGTGTAGTCACACAAGGTTCGAAGCTTAAAAAGGCCCTATGCTTGGTTTAATGCCTTCCTGTCACCATCCTGAATGTCTTTCATTTTCTTTTCCTCCCTCCCTACAACCTCAGTGCTGAGGATAGAACCCAGGGCCTTGTTCATACTAGACAAGTGCTATACCACTTAGCTATACCCCCATCTTGTCTTGAACTTCTTCTTTTTTTAAAAAAAAATTTATATATATATATATATATATATATATATATATATATATATATATAGAGAGAGAGAGAGAGAGAGAGAGAGAGAGTTAGTTTTAGTTGTAGATGAACACAACACCTTTATTTTATTTATTTAAGTGGTGCTGAGGGTCAAACCCAGTGCCTCACATGTGCTAGGCAAGTGCTTTACCACTGAGCCCCAACCCCAGCTCTCATCTTGAACTTCTTAATAATTTTTTTTTAACCAAGGGTCTCTTTATTTTCATCTTGCACAAGGCCCCAAATTATGTAGCTAACCCTGCTTTAGGAATAGGGTCCGTATTCTCTCTTGGAGTCCATGGGTCAGTGAAGATAAGGGACATGTCCGAAGGCCAAATGTCAGTAAGAGTAAGAATTCAGAAGGAACACATCAGAGCTAGTGATAACTTAGATCAAGTGGTCTATCCCAACCTCAGTGACAGCATTGGATTCCCAACAGAATTGATCCAAATCAATTTTAGGTAATTTTCAAAGGCTGGGGTAACCCCAACATCATCTGTATTATATTATTCTAAGTAGATAGTATAATATATTGCAAAATTGTCTTATATTATTATCTCTTTAGAATTATATTTAGAGTAGCAATGAGAAAGTATGACTGCACATGAATAAGCACTAATAAACATGTGTTTTTGGTGCTTCTCTGATTCTCTCTGCCAATAATATATCTCAAGATGTATAAATTCTGGACTCTGAAGAGCTACAAGATCTTATTTACAGATATGTTGCTGGTTGTATTGTGAATGATATTCTCATAACAGCCTATTTTAGTTTTACCAGAATTTCTAGGGCCAGACTGACAATGAAAAGAAAGTGTTAATTGGAAAGTAGAGCAATGACAACAATACTGCTCTAATGTGTTTATGGAGAAATATTTTTAACACAAATAGTAGCTCTGTGGCCCAGCCTCACTGTGAACATCAACCACAATTGGGGTCATTTTCCCTCTGAGGATACTAGGGAACAGAAAGAACTCATTTTATTCCAAACCTGGGAGAGGCTGAATACTTCTTTTGGACCTTCGGCCTATATCAATTTTCTTATTCTGAAACACATTTGCTTTTCCATTTGAGGTGAAACAAGAATCTTTCTAATATACTCAGCTTTCTTTGCACACTGCTATCCTGTGGAAAGGAAAACTTAAACCACATACATCTTTTACTTCACATTCATGTCAAGTTTGTCCAATATGAAATCCTTAAATTCTTAAAACACGGATATTTGACTTTAGGTCTTGATATGGTGATGTAAATAGAAGTAGGTCATTTCTAGGGCATTATCTCATTGTACTGTCCTGTGCAGGAGGGAGTGGATGTTTGACACTCACCAGCCTCATTCCAGTTCTTATCCAGAAAGAGGATGTGGTAGGCAGAATTCTAAGGTGACTGTCAGTGGACCATACCCTTGAGTGGCAGCAAGAGCCATAAGTTGCTTCTAAACAGCAGAATAGGGCAAAGGGGATGGGACATCACTCTCATGATTATGTTACACTGTATAAGATTTTTCTAGCTGTAAATAAGGTCTGTAATCAGCTGACTATTTAATCTAAGAGAAGTTGTCCTGGGTGGCCTGACCCAATCTGGTAAGCCCTTCCAAAGAGGATCCAAAGGTCAAAAATGCTGGCTTTAGCGTAGCAAGCTGCCATAACTTCTACAATACAATACCATAAATCCTACCAACAACTACATGAATGTAGAAGAGGATCCCAAACCTCAGGTGAAACCCCAGCCCCAACTGACACCTTATTTTCAGCTTTGAGAATCTCTGAGCAGAGAAACTAACACAGCAGTGCTCAGATTCCTGAACCATGCAACTGTGAGATCTTAAGTGTACTCTCAAGGTGCCAAATTTCTGGTAATTTGCTACACAGCCAAAGAAAACCTAATAGACAGGGCTAGAAAACCAAAGGTGAGGGCCAAATAGGAAACCTATTGACCTACCAAGGAAGTTGTGAGCTAGATAATTAACCAACTGAAAATGCTCAGCTGCTGAGAGCCCCAGCATAGCCCTACTCCTTCACAGGGAAACAGAAGTGAGAAAAGAAATAATAGACTCCTTTTCAGGTCTGAAATAAAAGCCACCTCTCATTTAATTATCATCCAATGCACTTCCATAATCTTAGCTGGTTTGCTATTCAAGTCAGACTTCTTGTTGCAGAGCAAAGGGAAGACAGAAATGTAATCTCAAGGTTATTGATTATCTTCCAAAGTATCTATGTGCGTTAGTCAGCAACTCTCCTTTGCAATGTCTTTGAAAGGTAATAGCATTTAGATGCTACTGCACTGCTCCCATCCAGTTCTCCAAATCAGCTAGAAAATGTGAATCACTTCTTTCAAATAGTTAGAGACAGCAGTATGTGGCCCTGGTATCACTTAATAGTGTGATCTAATTACTGTTTTTTTTTACTTCATTTATAAAGTGAAAGGGAAAAAAATTGGGCTCCACTAATGTATGAAGCTGTTGGATATAAGGAGTCACCCCCAAAGCTCCTGTGTTAATGCAGGAATATTTAGAAGTGAAATGATTCAGTTATGACAGCTATAACTTAATCAGCCCATCCTACTTTGAACAAACTGGCTGGGAGAACTATAGGCAGGTGGGGTGTGGCTGGAGAAGGTGAGTCACTGGTGGTGGTAGGGGGTGCCTGGAAAGGTGCATCTTCTCTGTGGCCCCTTCTTCCCCTACCCCCTGCCACTCTCTCTTTCTCTACTTCTCAGGTCTGCCATGAGGTGAGCAACCTTTCCGCACCCTGCCCTTCTGTCATGATATTCTGATTCATCTCAGGCACAGAGCAATGGAGCTTGCCGAACTTGGACAGAACCTCTTGAACAGTAAACTAAAAACTTTTCCTCCTCTAAGTTGTTCTGGTCAGATATTTTGGTCACCCAGCAATGAAAACCTAACTAACACAGGAAGCTTGAAGAATCTTCAATGACTTTTAGGATGGGAGCTCTTGGGTTCTAGGAAATATATAAATTTATATGAAAGAATTTACTTAAAGCAGTCTGTTGTTTACTCTATCGTTTAGTTTCTGAAAAGCTGTGAATCAATTTTGTCATCAATTAAATCTCATTTTCAATGCATCAGGGAGCTCAGCATTTGGAGGAAGTCTGCAGTAACGCAAATTAGCTTTTTGTGGTATGTTTAATTAGGCAATCTAAACCTTCTGCTATATTAATATGGATTTTTGCATACCAGGAGTTCTTAAGGTAGAGAATTAGTAAGAAAAATTACACTCCATTCATTTTTGTGAAGTGTAGTACCCAGAGAAACCTTGACTCGTGTAAGATAGGCCTTGTGGGAAGGAGGCAGCAGGAACAGATCTGGGATACTAAGGAGAAAAGCCTGAAGGGCCATTGGAAATCTATATCCTCCAGGAGAGCTATAGATTGTAGGGATCTTAAGTGTACTCTCAAGGTGCTAAATTTCTGGTAAAAATGTAGAGGCTTCTGGTAGGATATGAATGAAACTTCAAGCCAGGATATTAAGGAAAGAAACCTTGCTGGGCACTGTGGTGCATTCCTGTAATCCCCATGGCTCTGGAGGCTGAGGTAGGAGCATCTGGAGTTCAAAGTCAGCCTCAGCAAAAGCAAGGCGCTAAGCAACTTAGTGAGACCCTGTATCTAAATAAAAAATGTAAAATAGGGCTGGGGATATGGCTCGGTGAGTGCTCCTGAGTTCAATCCATGGTATCAAAAGAAAAAAAGAAAAGAAACCTCAAGCGTTAGGAAATAGTGTCATATCCATTTATTTATTTATTTATTTATTTATTTATTTTTGGTGCTAGGGATGGAACCCAGGGCCTCACACATGTCAGGCAAATGCTCTACCACTGAGCTATACTCCCAACACCCAAGACTGCAATCAGACTCCAAGGGATGAAGTTCTGGAAAGTCTGTGTACTAGCTGTGTCACAAGGGGAAGCTCTTAACCACTCTGTGCCCATTTCTTGTCTGTAAAATGGGAAAAATTAAATCCCAATTTTATAGGGTTACTGTGAAGATAAATGGAAAAATGCAATAAAGTATCCAGTGCTTACTAAGTGTTTAATCATTCTAAGCTATCATTATTTAGCACAAAAGAGTTGTAAGAGGTTTTAATTATTAAAAGGACTAAATTAAAAAAAAAAAAGATAGCACAGAAGAAAATAAGCATGGCTTGGGAAAATGTGTCAGTTTCTCTGGCGGCAGAATGTCTTGAGCATTTGCAGTTCAATGGCTTCCTACTATTTTTAATCTTTATCTCATTTAGAATTCCAGATGGTCCCCAATGTGCAATGGTTCAACATATGACATTTTTTGTTTTGTGATGTTACAAAATGATACACATTCAGTAAAAACTACATTCTAATTTTGAATTTTGATCTTTTCCTGGACTATCAATATGCAGTCCAATCCTCTCCTTGATACTGGGGAGCTGTAGTGAACCACAGCTCCCAGTCAGCCAGAAGATTCAGGGGAAATAACCAAGACTCTGTGGCCTGATAAGCTCTGATATTCTATAGGTTTGGTGTATTCAATGCATTTTTTTTTAAAATAAGCAATATTGTCAACTCACAATGGTTTTATCAGGAAAGAACCCAATTGTAAGTCAAAGAGCAACTGTATAATGAAGAATGTTGGGAATAATTAACCCCACCCTATAGTCCCAGGAGCCTGTCATTGCAGGAAGGAAGGATTAGGTACCAGCTCTGTGTGTTCTCTACTGAGCAGACACACAGGATTTTTTTTTTTCAGTACTCGGCATGCAAGCACATTCTCTGCAATGATATGATATGTGAGCCAGACTGTTTGGGGGCAGCTTTCGTAAACTCCCCACTCAATGCATAGTTGCAAGGATGATATTTTGTATTCATCTCATGCCTTGATAACACTTTTCTGATCATAGAGTAGAATCAGCTCCTGAAAACACCCAGCCTTTCAAAAGCCTGGAACTACAATAGCAATAAGTGCGCATCCCTTCAGAGCTTGAAGTGGTGGTAAATCCTCTCTCTCTGAGCTGCCAGCCTAGAAGCCCGCTCCCTCCTTTGTTAGGAATTCTGGTCACAAAACCTACAATAAAATGCTGCAGGCACATCAATAAAGGATATAATGAAATCAAATGAGTCTTGTTCCTTACATTTACATGCAAAGTATATCAAAGGAGCATCCAGTTTGTTCTGAGATCCACACAATGGATTCTTTTGTGTAAGGGGAGAGAAGATATATGAAGCTGAATTAGGAAGCAATTCCAATTAAAAGGGCTGTGTTTAAGGCTTCAAAGACAATGCAGCCTTTGCTAGACAGTTAGCTATTAGAAGTGTCTGGCTGCCGAGATGGTTTTATGGTAATTGGACTAGAGCTGAGTGGAAGAGAACACAGAAATACCACCCCTCAGTCCCAAACTCCAGGGTTACACTCTCTCAGAGCCACCTTACTCCTGTGTAACCTCGGGATAATAATAGTACCTGCCTAATAGGGTCGTTTCAGGAATGACAAGAAATAACTCACATAAATGATTTTGGGCAGTGCCAGGCACATGCTAAGCACTCTAGTTAGCTATTATGGTTGTGACTCCTCCAACTGGCCCCCACCCCGGTGCTGGCACCTTGCCTATGTGAATGGGCCAGAATTACCCAGATGACAAGTGAATGGGCCCTGGAAGTGTGTCTGGGCATGGAAGCCACCTGCTTTGTGGTGAAGAGAAAGTTGTCCTTTGGCACAAAGACCTCTAAAAGTCAAGTCCAACTTTCCATCCTAGAGAAGCAAAGTTCCTTTTTTGCTAATATTGGATGTCAGGGATGGGTGCCATTTGAATTAGCTCGTCTGTTTCCCACACACTTCTCATATTTTGTAAGCTTGACAATCAGAGAGTTGGTAGACTGTGTCTCAGAGATAAGTTATTCCCCATGGCAGGTTGTCTGCAATTTTTCTCCAGCTTTTCCATTTATCTTAAATGGGTTCTACCTTCCTAAAATTGAATAGGAAGGTAGCCACAATGTCCGCTCAGATTTACAGATGAAACACTGTGGCATGTTTGTCTATGCAGGGAATCACACTTCTAAGGGTATAAGAACATGCAGCGTTGGCCTATTTTCCTCTCGCCTGGTTCACCAAAGGCCTCTGGAGTTTCCCTTAGTGAAGGAATCCTCCAAATTCTTGGCTTTTGTAACTTTAGTCACTCTTCATTTACCTTATTAGAAGTTATTAGAGAATTGCAGTTAGGAACATGGGTTGGGGAAAACTGAAGTGTAAACTGGACACAGCTGAAATTATGGAATAGAGGAGAAATTCAGAACTGAAAGGAACCATCAACAGTTCTCACAGACATGAGGTGCCTGAGGATGCCCACCATACATAGGAAATAGAAAAGAATAGCCTGAGTGTATCACTAGGAAGCAGTAGATCTACAAAGCTACAAAGCACAGGCTACTATTGGATCTACTATTTTGTACATGCAGATGAGCTTAATCTGAGTGTTTTGGAGGTAAGAAAACCCTGAAGAATGAGGACATGAAGCCATCACTCTTGTAGCGACACTTCAAAACCGGTCTTAAGAAAGGAAGAGAAAAAGGAAAAGGGAGTCTACAAAAGGGGCTCTATTTCTGTGTGCAATATTGGGTTTCTTTAAGAAAAAGAACCTAAAGCAATTATGGGAGAAAGGTAAATCCTTGTTAAATACATATGGATAGTCACAGGTATTTGTCCGGTGACTTTCTCTCTGTACTTGGCTATATGCTGGAAAGTATTTCACAATGTTTTTAAATAATTATGCTGATTCTGAAGGAAAAGCAAAGAGTTTTTGGCAACTAAAAGGGAGATGTTCTGGCTAAGAATAACATAATAAAAAGAAAATAAATGAAGTAAGATCATGAAGAGGGCCCTATGCTCCCTCTGAGGTAAATAAGAGTGATCTGGAAGGTGCAGAGCTGGTACAGAAAACTTGGATGCGGCCAAAGCTGTTTTGATTATAAAAAGCAGAAGTTGGCACAGGGGGTGGCACCTCTGAACTGCCCCGCAGCTGTTCCTCACAGAGTTCACTCTTTTTTCTTTCTTGATTTCCATGAGGTAAAGAAACGTAACTTTAAATAATCTAAAAAATAGGCAACCAGAACAAAACAATGGTTTGGATTCTCATCACTGTATACAAAGTGGTGGCCAAGTGAAAAGTATTTTTTTTTTCCTAAAAACAGGCTGACATGATCAAGAGAAAATACAAGTTTAGAGTTGGTGATTATGTTTGTTTACGTAGGGGAGAAAGGTAACATGAAAGTCAAGAGGAAGGGGCTGGGATGGTGGCTCAGTGGTAGAGCGCTTGCCTAGCACGTGTAAGGCTCTGGCTTCAATCCTCAGCATCACGTAAAAATAAATAAATAAAATAAAGAGATCGTGTTCAGTTACAACTAAAAAATAAATATTAATTAAAAAAGAAAAAAATAAAGTCAAGAGGAAAAACCAGGATGGGGACAAAGAACTCCAAGTTCAACCTGATCATGGGCCCGCCTCCTAAAGCTGGCTTTCGGTCATATAGTTAAGCAAAACTTCCTCCAAAGTAGGTCTGCATACCATTTTAGCTCTTGGTATCCTTTCCACAGTCATTTCCCTAATGTGAATTGTAAATCAGTGCAAAAGAAAAATGTTTGCTTATTGAGCCACAATTGCCTTTTTTTAAAAAAAATTATTTATTCTTATTTGTTATATATGACAGCAAAATGCAATTCAATTCATATTATACTAATTAATATAATGTTCTACAGGCTGGGACTCTGAGAAGTTGCCCTCATTCCATAGTTACCCCTCTGGGCTCTCTTCTCAGTTCTAGGGAGACAGCAGTGAACAACAAAAAAAAGTCAAAGCTCCCCTTTTCAGGAAATTTACATTCTGCTGTGGAAAAGCAATAAACATATAACCAATACATGTGTAAGGTATCGCTGGTTTCAGAAGCAGTGAATACTGGTACTGGCATGCTGGTAAATGTGTAGGTTTCTGCAGGGCACTTGACAATTTCTGTGGTGTAAATATTTCTATCGTGATCAATCTTAAATCTACCAGTACAGCGCCACAGACAGTAAGTCAGGAAGGGGTGTATGGTAGTGCACTGTGGTGGAGTCATCCCGCTACAGAGATGAAATAGACATACAAATCCTCAAAAGCACAGAGAAGAGCAAAACGTAGTAGAATAACTAGAAAGTGATACGTATTTAGAATTCATTACCTTTGTTTTTGATATAATTAATTTAATAATTATAAGTTAAATAATTCAAATTTGAATGATGGCTTTGTTTAACAACTGGCTCACAAAATTCCTGAAAATTTGTCGCATCAGCTCAAGCTCTTATGAGCCAGGGTGAGTCAAATCCAGGACATCTGTGGTGGTGAAGAAAAGTCAGAAGGTTGAGCAATAGTGATATCTACCGCTGTGTAACAAATGACCTCAAAATAAGAACTGTTCTATTGTATCTCAAGTTTTCATGGGCTAGACATTCTGACTGGACTCCGTTAGAGGGCCATCAACTGAGAGATGGATTCATTTGAGAGTCCCAGATGGCTTTGCTCACGTCTGATGGGAATGACTAGAAGACTGGGCTCAGCTGGACCTGTTGGCTGGAGCACAGGGCCACTAGAGCACAGTGGCCTCAAGAAATCCAACATGGGGCTCCCTGAGAACTGTTCCAGGAAGGAAGAGGTAGAAGTGGTGAGTCCTGGGCCCCAAAACTGACCCAGAGTCACCTCTGTTACATTCTGTTGCTCAGAGTAACACCCGAACTTGCCTAAATTTGAGTGGATATAGTCTCATCTCTCCACAGAAGTTGTATCAAAGAACTTATGGGCTGGGGCTGGGGTTGTGACTCAGCAGTAGAGCGCTCCCCTGGCATGTGCAAGGCCCTGGGTTCAATCCTTAGCACCACATAAAAATAAATAAATAAAATAAAGGTATCGTGTCCAACTATAACTAAAAAATAAGTATATAAAAAAAAAAAAGAACTTGTGGGCTCCTTTCATACACCAGTGATAAAGAAGAGAAAGGTAGTGGTGCAGGAGCTGTGAAGTTAGGGAAGACTTTTCTACTAAGATTATATTTTTTTCTGAAAACCAAAGACAGTGAAAAGTGAGCCATATAAACAAATCAAATGTGTGTGCAGGGGCTGAGGCTGCAGCTCAGTGGTACAGCACTTGCTTAGCTGGCGTGAGGCCGTGGGCTCAATCCTCAGTACCACCATAAAAAGAAGAAAAAGAAAAAAAAAAGTGCATACCCTTTTTGAGGCCAGCTTTGGCCAGCCAATTTAGGCTAAATTCTCAGACTCGACTCTGCTCTGCCATAAAGATATCCTAACAGAAAAGTCTGAGCAGCACCAACAAGGCCAACTTTATTCCCTAGACAAAGGAAACTGAAGCCTAAAGGGACTCAGGTGTCTGTTCTAGGCACCATGTAAGGTCATGCTAGTTGGCAGCAGCAGATAGCTTGAACTCAGCTCTTCTACCCAAATCTCCTATTTAAAAGTTTAGTGGTTCTTATATAGCTCCATTTTTTTCTTATTTTTACAAAGTTCTTTCTTTATTTCTTTGGCCCGTGAGATAGACTTTATTAACAAACATCCTTAACATTTATGATAAAATATTAACTGATTAATTCATATTATACCCACAAGAATGGTAAGAAATTTTACTTTTTATTTAATTAGTGATGAAATGTGGCATAGAGAAACCAGACAAACTATCAAAAGTTGCTCAGCAAGCTGGAGGGAAGGTATTTTGGGATCATAGAAACATTAAAATAATTCACAAAAAGACAATCAGAATATATTAAACTCTGATAAGAACACTGACTTCTGAAAACTGTATATTTTATTTTCATATTCAAGAAATTATAAAGAAAGGGACTCACACCTCTATTTATCTAACTATGAACTATAGTTGATTCCAGATCTGTCTGTTGGGGTCCATCACACAGTTTTATTTTATTTTCACATAGCTGTCTGCTTGTTGTTGTTTTTTTTCTTTGCTTTTGTTTTATTTTGTTGTTGTTTATTTGTTTTTGGTACTGGAGATTGAACCCTGGGATGCTCTACCATTGAGCTACATCCCCAACCCTTTTTATTTTTTATTTTGAGACAGGGCCTGGCTAAGTTGCCAGGCTGGCCTTGATCTTGAGATCCTCCTGTCTCAACCTCTCAAATTTCTAGGATCACAGGTGTGCACCATCACACCTGGCTCATAAAAGTCTTTCCAGCCTCAGTGTTATCATACTGTTTGGCACTGGAAACTTCTCTATCTGAAACTATACATATATTATCAACAAAAATGGAATTTGTTTAGGGGCAGAGACTTGACTTTACATTTCTCCAAGGCTACTGTGTATAACTATTCAGTTTGTACACTGCACAAAGATATCTGGCTGGGTTTGAGAGGGATTGAATGGAGCCCACACTTCGCTCCAGGGCATTTTTTCCCAATGCTTACAAAACAGAGCTGAGGGTAGTTCTGCACTTCTTATAAATTGCACATTGTGTAACGTAGTGCTGAACATAGAGAAAAGGGTCCTGGTGTGGAAAGAGAGACTAAGGGGAATGGGACATTCTGATTAAGAGTTTGCCTTCAGATCCCTCCAAAAGTTTCTCTCAAAGACATGCTCTGATTGTCAACTGCTATATAATTGACCATCTCAAACTTATGTAAAATAACCCATTTTGTTGCACTCTCAGATTCTGTGGATCAGGCTGTTGGTTAGACAATAACAGGTATGCATTGTCTGAGACCTCAGCTGAAAAACTCAGGAACTGAAATCACTTGGAAGTCTCTTTCCTTATATGTGTGGTGTATAGGAATGACCAAAGGCCAGATTCTTCCAGGACTGGACAGGAACACCCACATGAGGCCTCTCCAAGTGACTTAGGCTTTCCAGCTTAGGTTTCCTGCTGGTCCCAGGAGAGAGCAGCTCAGGACAGGATGTACAGGAGCAAGCCTTTCAGAGGAGCCAGGTGAAAGTTACTTGGCCTTTTCTGGTCTAACCTTCAAAGTCACCCCACATCACTTCTACAACATTAAAATATATATATATATATATATATATATATATATATATATATATATATATATATTAGTTGTTGATAGAACTTTATTTTGTCCACTTATTTATATGTGGTGCTGAAAATCAAACCCAGTGCCTCACATGTGTGAGGCAAGTGCTCTACCACTGAGCCACCACCCCAGCCCTCTACAATATTTTATTGGCTGCAAGAGAGTCACTTTGGTCAGCTTGGATTCAAGGGGACCGAAATGAGACTGCTTTATGATATGTAGAAGCACAAGATCATATTGCAGATGAGCAAGTGGGATGAGAGAAATTGTTGTGGTCATCTTCAGAAAATACAACCTGTCCCAAGGTATATCTCATCAATGTCCCTTGATGTATAATGAATCTGTGCCACAAAAGCAGGGAAGCAGGAATTGAGGGATTGCACCCCCTGTATCCCCATAATATTCAGATGAAGAGCCATCTGGGGCAGAGCTTTGCTTTCTGACGCCAGCATGACTTGAACAGCCCCTGTCTTTTCAATCTGTGGTCAGGGAGGGATCACAGTGCAGGCAACGTGGCATCTTTCCTGGATGTTTCCCACCCCTGGGCCTGGTGATTATGCCACCAGGAAACTGCAGACAAGACTGGCAACATGAGGGTCTGCTGCTTTTTCAACCTCTGGGCCACCGACTAACTGCCAAGTTACCAGGGCTCAGGCCAGAGCCAGATGTTCTTAACAGATGTGCAAGAAAGCTGTTTCCTTATTACATCTTTTTAGGTTGTCTAGTGCTGTAAAATGCTTTTTTTAGTCTAATGGCGGGGGGGGGGGGGTGAACACCCCTGGCAAAGTAATTGTAGCCATCTCCTCTATTTTAGTACACATGAAATAGCCAGCCATGATGTCAGGCCCCCTTTCTTCTAAACTAATTGGGTGGCCTTCCACAGCTGGGCTGTGGAAACCAAGGGAAGTCTCAAATTGAAGATGTATATATTTTTCTTTTAAGTTCTGAAATATGTTCTTTCATCTGACTAATCTCTCCCTTAATATAAGACTTATTTGGCATAAATAAGGAAGCAAGTAGGAGAAGAAATCACCATATATAATCACAAGTACATTATATTAATATCTATGTTCCTACCCCATCAACTCGACTTGAACTGCATACAGAGCTACTCCTTCCCCTCCTGTCCTCCGACCTGATATTCCCCCAGCCACGTTGTCTATGAAATGAGCTGTCACCATAGCAGACCCAGGAGAAATGAGGGAACTTCACACCCACGAAAGCAGCCTTCCTGGTGAAAATATGATTCCTTTCCTCTATAGAGGCAGCGCTTTGAGTGAATATAAATAAGCTACTCTTATAATTCAACTTAAACTAACTTTCCTATATGAGGAATGGATTCAGCTACATTGTTCACTTGCAAGTCTTTTAAAAGGAGAAAGTGCTCAAACAAGTTCCTATTTCTCCTCCTCCCATCCCACCCCACCAAATAACATTGTACCTTCAAGGATACAAAGAGCCGGGTATGCTTAGGAGAAGAAAAGCCTATAAAATGACAGGGGAGCTAAATCAAATATTTCTAAGAAATCGGACATTTCCCCTAGAGCATTTTTGAGCAGCTGGCCTGTGCCAGGCACTGCACTGAGGGAATTCATCAAACCCATACTACAACTCTCTGTGGTAGGTCCAAATAGGCCTATGGCATTAGAACTGTGTGTGGGCCTCAGGAGCCAGTAAGAAATAGAAAGTAGAAGTAGCTAGGTTTCATGCCTGTGATATGAGAACTTCTTCCATGGTCACAAAATATGGGAATGCATCCCCACACCTGTCTCCATGCCCACAGGCAGAGAAGATGCAAAGGCACCAGCTCGGTGACATGGGTTGATGAGCCTACTTACTGCCCTTCATATCCACTGATTTCATCAGAAACATTAAGAGGCATTGGGTGGCCAAATCTGCTTGCATCTATAGGCATGTGAGATGGTTCATTACACGTCTTAATTTGGTTACACTCTGGCACACAAATACCACTGCAGATGTTGCTGTGAAGGCATTTGCAAGAGATGATCAGCATTCACCTCAGTAGACTTTGGGTAAAGCAGATTACACTTCATAATTGAATGAGCCTTGTCCAGTTAGTTGAAAGACTTTAAGAGAAAAGAATGAGGTCTTCTAAGGAAAAAGGATTCTGCTTCATAGCTCACTGCAGACTCAAGTTGCAACATCCGTTTTTCCCTAGGTCTCCAGCCTACCAGCCTGTCCTGCAGATTTAGGACGTGCCAATTGAGAACAATTGCATGGGCTAATTCCTTAAAATAGATTTCTCGCTTTTTGGAGAATCTGATGACAGCATTTTAGTTATGGACCCCTGGACCATGACTGAATTGGCCACCTGCCACTCACATGCTTCTGGGAGACTTGGAATGACAGAGGTGCGTCTCAGGATATCATCGGAAGAGCATGCACGTGATGGTGACAGAGGCAGGCTGGCTCTGTCCAGAACTAAGATCTTTTATTGAACTCTCCATCTTCTCTCCACCCCTGCCATGGCCGTTTCCCTGTCTTAATAAAGCTAACTTGTCAGTCATCATTCTTCCCCAAGATGTCATATTTGAATCAGGAGGCTTATCTCTCATTGGCTTACTTCTTTCTAAGATTCAGCCTTAGGAGTCTTTCACTGGTCTTTAATTGCTGCATTTTATTCTGGAAATATAGGGGAAAATTAATAGTCAAGACATTTAAATTAAGCTAAATGGATTTGACCAAATCAAAGCTATTTTTAATACATTCTGAGTCAAAATAAACTTCCCAGTTGAAAAACACAGCCCTCGGAATAAGTTCTGTTTCTTTTTTCTGAAGTGAGAAGAGCTCCACAGTAGTAACTGGAGGAAATTCCTAAACATAGGCAGACACCCAAGGAGGATTCTTTATTCCGATCCTTCCGTTAGACAAAAGAGAAAGAGCGTTAAGAAAAAAGACAGATTCCTGATTTGGAAAGGAAGTTGCACATATGAACATCTTTCCCTGATGTTCCAGAAGGCTTTTTGTTGAATGAGTGAGAGTACTTGCTTGCAAACTATAGAAACTGACCCCAGAACAGGAATTTATTAGAAAAGTATAGAGTGACTCACAGAATAATCTGGAAGGCTGAAGAATCAGGCTGGGAAAATGGCCAGAACTCAAGGCTAACCAGCAGGAACCACAGCCAAAGTCACATCATTGCTGGAGCAGATGGTAAAGACCCCTGCTGCCCAGCAGCCCCAGTCACAGCTGCTTCCAGACTCTGGATGCCACCACCGTGAACAGAGTCTAAATAGTCCTACCTGTTTACATCACCAGTTCAGGATTCAGACTTAAGAAAGCACATCTGATTGCTAAGCCTTGACCATGTGCTACCCGCCCCAGCTTCCAGGGGGCTGAAAGTGCTTCTTGATTCCACAGCAAGAAGCAGCACCCCACACCATGGAATGGTTTCCCATACTGTAAGGAGTTACATGAGCTGGGCAGCCAAAAGAATCACGACTGTCCCTTCCTAGCATGCTGCTTTGCACCAAGGCATTGAAATGGTGGGGGGGGGGGGACCTGTGCAAGAAAGTATGCCAAATTCTACTTCCTCACCAAATTCTCCTCTACCTTTTCAAAATATTTCCAATTTATCTTATCAGTTTATCTGCAATCTTCCTACCCTGACGGTTTCCATTCCACTTCCCTCCATGACCATACCTAAACATACACATTTCTGGAACATGTTTAAATTTAACTATGGCAGGGGAATTTGGAAGGTAGAAGGTGTCCAGACTATAACAACTTCATTGTGGTATCAAGGTTTCATAACACTCTGCTCAGGCTTAATGTTACTAAACAGACACCACTGGTCATTTTTTTTAATGTACCCCTCTTGTTCTCAAGAGCCTTACCTACCTGTGACTGAATCACCAGGCTCCATTCAGATTTGTCATGTTCCTTGCTACATCCCCATGTTCTGTTCTTCCTTGTCTCCATGCTGACTGATTCTGACCCTCTGGGCTTAGATTCCTACTAGGTATGTGTCATAACCTCTAGGTATGTGTCATAACCTCTCCATAAGGAAGGTATAGTCACATTCCAGTGTTAAGGGAAGAGAGTCTGCAGGCAGAGCCACATAAGTGACTGCTGAGGGAGTGGGCATTTACAAAGAAGGCTTTCTTCAAGAATCTTCTTTTTTTTGCAGTATTGGGGATTGAACCCAGGGCTGTTCTGCCATCAAACCACACCCCCAGCCCTTTTGAAACATTTTTGGAGACAGGGTCTCTCCAAGTTGCTGAGGCTGGCCTCAAACTAGAACTTCTTCTATCTCAGCCTCCTGAGTCACTCGGATTAGAGGCATCTGCCTCCACATCCAGATTTTCTTTTCTTTTAATGTTGCAAGGAATCAAACCCAGGTCCTCACACATGCTAAGCATGCACTCTACCACTGAGCTATACCTCCAGCTCCCAAATTGTTTTTATACAGCTCACAGTGTTACCTTTGATAACCCAAAAGCATATTTAGCATGGATGTCTATCATCATCTTATCAGTTTATCTGCAATCTTCCTACTCTGGTGGTTTCCATTTCACTCCCCTCCATCATCATCTGAACAAGTACATTGTCTACTCATTTCAAAATTGTTGAAAAGCCACCAGCTTTAAAAATTTTTAAAAATATGCTCCATCCACGCCTTGCCACCTCTACCACATTCTATCCTTTTTCTGGGTTCCTACCTTCCTGTCTTCCTGTCCCATATATTTTATGCTCTTTCCAAGCCTTTAATCTACTGGTCTGGTGCCATGTCATAAGACCTCTGCCCAGATTTCACCTCCCTGGTCCAACTTAATGTTAGTTAAGTACAATAATCTGCATATATGTAAAGTACACAATTTGGTCAGCTTTGATATACATGTTGTATTAGTTATCTATTACTACATAACAATTTACTACAAACTTAGTGGCTTAAAACAACATGTATCTATCATTTCAGTTTCTGTGAGTAGACAATCTAGGCATGGCTTCACTGGGGCTTCTGCTCCAAGTCCCACAGGCTGCAATCAAGATGTCTACTGGCTTGGATTCTCATCTGGTGTGTTGATTCAAGAAGAATACATTCCTGAGCTATTTCAAGCTGTTGGCAGAATACATTTCTTTGTAGATGTATGATTGAAGGCCTCAACTTCTTGCTAGATGTTGGCTGGAGGTCACCCTCAGGTCCTAGATGACACCCAGTTATTAGAAGCCACACTTAGTTCCTTACCATCTGCACTGCTCCAACGTGGCCACTTGATCATGTACACAGTCTCTAGATACAATCAACAAAGATGGTTTTAAATAACGTAATGAAATAAATGGAGTGACAGTGACCACTTTTGCTACATCATACTAGAAGCAAGTCTGTTGAATGGCATTATTGTACAGTTTATTAAAATGTATTTGCTGACATAGGAATGGTAGTCCACTCTTGGTGAGAAAAACAAGTTTCAATGCAGTACAGAAAAATGCACACACACACACACACACACATTTTCACATGTACATTTGTAAGCATATGCACAAAATGCTACCTGGAAAGCGCTTAACTGCTAACAGTGTTGCATCTTGAAGATTCTGTAATGTTTGAAGTTGAGTATACATTATTCTTGAAATAATAATAAAAATGTTATAAAACTATGCAATTTTTAAAATATATGATCATAGCCAGACATGGTAGTGCATGCCTGTAATCCCAGCAGCTCAGGAGGCTGAGGCAGGATTGCAAGTTCAAAGACAGTCTCAGCGACTTAGCAAGGCCATAAATAACTTAGCAAGACCCTGTCTCTAAATAAAAAATAAAAAAGGCTGGTGATGTGGCCCAGTGGTTAAGCTCCTCTGGGTTCAGTCCTTGGTATCAGGAAAAAAAAAAAGAAAAAAAAAATACATGATAATGACTAGGCTTGACGCATCATTACAATGTTTGTGGCCCTGAGTACAGTATAAGCATAAACAAATGAACAAAATTTTGATAGAATCATAGTAAGTACAGAAATTCTACACTTGTTGATTTGTCCCACAAGCAGAAGTCACCATGAAACTGTTTTTTCAACCCCCACATCAGAAAATGTGTTTTTAAACAAAATAATACAAAAAATTCTTTGAGCCAAACATATTAGCTTCCAGAAACTCACAGGTTGAGCATGCAGAAGACAGGTATTCTTTCCAAACAAAGAAGTGATTGTTTTTCACAGATCTCAAAAGATCAATAAACAATCAAAGGAAAAATGAACCAACTTGAACAAATACATACATGCATACATATAAATACCACCTTGAGGAGAACTTTCCAGATTGACAATAATTTATTTAGAAATTTAAAATCAAAAAGTGTCCCCACTATGTTCTAAACCAGTCAAAGCTATGAAACTGAAACACAGTGAAAAATGCACTGCTATATGTTTTCACTTTGAAGATAAACTAGGGTCAAGAGCAAGAAGCTAGGGACTAAATAAGAACACCATCAGTGAGATGGGGGCTGCAGACAGGTGCTGCAGACAGGAGCATTGCAGGTCAACCAGGTTGGTTGGAATATGAATGGCAGTTTTTGAGAACTAGAGCCATTGTGGGGATGTGCCAAAGACAAGCCTGGTAAGAAGGGCAGGAGGTCCGTGGCTATGTCCACAGTGGTCATTGGAGTGACAGCCACGCTACAGCCTTTTCACACCGTATCTCAATCACAACCCATAGTGCCCTTGCAAACAAGACTGATTTTTCAGATGACAACACAGACTTAGAAGGGTTACATGGCATATCCAAACCCACAATGCTAAGAAAAGAAAAAAACCTGAATCAAAGTCCAAATCCTTCTCACTACAAAGTCCATGTTCTCTCCAGAATGTCAAGCTGTGGAAATGAAAAGGATTCAAAAGAAATGTGGGAGAACAGTTAAGTCAAGGATCAGGAGCTCAAGAGAGGTGAGCCCAGGTGCCAGGTCCATCAGGTCACCTGTCCTGGGTTTTCCCTGCACAGAGGCTGCCTCCCCTGGGTCCCATTCATGCACATGATGGGCGCAGCTTCTCCTTTTTTTTAAGTACCGAGGATCAAACCCAGGACCTTACATATTCTAGGCAAACATTCTACCACATCCCCAGCCCTCTTTTTTTTTTTAATATATATGTTTTTAGTTGTCGATGGGCCTTTATTTTATATATTTATTTACATGTGGTGCTGAGAATCGAACCCAGTGCCTCACACATGCTAGGCAAGCACTCTGCCACTAAGCCACAATTCCAGCCCCAACCCCAGCCCTCTTTATTTTTATTTTTTGAGATAGGATCTCAAGTTGCCAGGTTGACCTTGAACTTGCCATCTTCCTACCTCAAAAAGCCTCACCTCTAGTAGCTGGGATTACGTGCATGCATCACCACACCCAGCAGGGTGCAGCTTCTTCACAGGGTCTTGGGCACATAAATTAAAATGAACTTGATGGTTCAAAGGCAGTCAGATCAGCTCCCCTAAGTGTCTGGTCTGATATAAACAATGGAGAGAAATGGAGGAGGGACGGCAGTTGTAGCTTAGTGGCAGAGAGCTTGCCTAGCATGTGTGAGTCACTGGGTTCTACCCTCAGCACCCCCAAATAAATAAATAAATAAATAAAGGTATTGTGTTCGGATATCTGAAAGGAGTTTTAGGCATTTCTTTTTGGTGGTTAGTGAGTTCAGTTTTTTTATTCTTCACATAGCTTGAAAGATAGACTTAATTCAGCAAAGAAAACATGCAATAGCAGGCAGGTTTTTTTTTTTTTTTTTTTTTTTTTTAACTACTTCTATGTCCTGGGACAAAGTTTCTGATCCTCACTTTACTCATTTTCTAATCAGGATGATTACACCTATTTTGCTTCCAAAGAGATGCTATAGCCTGCTCTCCTGAGTGACTGTTAAGTATCCAGATATCCAGAATAATTAGACAATTGGTAGCTTGAAACTGGCCATAGTGGGAGCACTTATGCCACAGAAAGAGGCCAATGTTACACATCATGGATTCCCTCTCTGTTCCACATCATTGCTACCACACCACTTCCGCTATAAGGAATTGTCGTATGGAAATGAGACACTTGTGAAAACCCTTTGCAAACAACCAAGTCCAGTAGAAATGTAAGGAATTTTTATTATTAATATTAACAAGTGGAGCTGGAAATAACAGCTCAGTTGGTAGAGTGCCTGCCTCGCATGCACAAAGCCCTGGGTTCAATCCCCAGCACCACAAAAAAAAAAAAAAAGTGTAATGATGTGACTTTTTCCCATATTAATTTGGATTTTATTTTCTGGTTTCCACTGCCCACCATTACCTATAGAAAATGTGGCAGGTTTTATAGGGCAGAAGGCAAACATAATTGAAAATCATGGAATTTCCAGTCTTGTAAAAGAACTATAATCACCAAAGAGATCTTGCTAAGAGCAGGAAGAAAAATAGGGATATCAGTAAGACTTGGAGAAGAGATTCTAAAGAAGAGAATCCCATACCAGGGATGGGAAAGGTTGGTGGATCCTATAAGAAACAAAAGGGGCCCATGCCTGGTTCCCTAACAATCTCCTGGAAGGCATATTTCTCAATAAGTAGCTACAGAGTAGATTTGCAGAACACACCTGAGGGTCTTCATAGATTCCACAAAATATTCAGACACATGAGATTGCAGTCAATCATGCTTGGTCTTAGGATAGGATTTGGGAATTCTTGTTTGCCAGAAAGGAAGTGGACACCATGGGAGTAGTATATCAGTACCCTCTCAGCCATCAATGGCCTCTTCTCCTTGACTTCCTAGGATTCCCCAAGAAAGAAACTATTTAGTCAGCTTTTTCACTGCTGTGACTAAATGATCTGAACAGAACAATTGTAGAGGAGAAAAGGTGTATTTGGGGGCTCACAGTTTCTGAGGTCTTAATCCATAGACAGCAGGCTCCATTCCTTGGGGCTCAAGTGAGGCAGACCATCATGGTGGAATAGAGTAGTGGAGGAAAGCAGCTCACTGATGATCCAGAAGCAAAGAGAGACTCCACTTTCCAGACACAAATTATATACCCCATAGCTATGCCCCCAATGAACAACTTCCTCCAGCCACATACCCCCTGCCTCCAGTTACCGCTTAGTTAATCCCATTGGAGATTCACTGATTATGTTAAGGCTATAACCCAATCATTTCTCCTCCAAACCTTCTTGAATTGTCTCACACATGAGCTTTTGGGGGACACCACTTCTAAACCATAACAAAGACCTCATCAAGTACATATGGGATCCTCCCTGGCTTGGGAGTTTCATGTTCCACAGGAGCCAATATCTCTCAAAACTACTTCATAGAATAACTTCCAGAGCCCTCTCAGGGAACAGGCCCCATTGGTCTTGCCAGGCAAAATGGTGCATACCTGTAATCCTAGTGGTTTGAGAGGCTAAGGCAGGAGGATTACAAGTTCAAAGCTAGCCTCAGCAACTTAACAAGGCCCTAAGCAACTTAGAAAAACACTGTCTCAAAACAAAAAATTAAAAGTACTGGGAATATGGTTCAGTGCTTAAGAACCTGAAAAAAAACAAGTTCTTATTTTCACAAAATCCCAAAGCTATGGCTTCCTCTGAAGTTTTTATTTCTCTCAGTCCAAATGCAGTTTACCAGGAAGCTGTCATTTTTGCCCCTAAGTTACTATATCTAGTTACTATATCTAGTAACTATAAGTTACTATATCTAGTAAGTTACTATATCTAGTAACACAGTTGACACATTACCTCTGTCAGATTTGCAAGGGAAATAGAGAGAAAGCTAACTGAAGGGAAAATTCTCCTGTAGAAAGAAAAAGAGTTTTATAAAATCCTTAACCTTCAGTGGGTTTCCAACAGGATCCTACACACAAGAACTTCCAGCCTTACCAAAGATGTCCACACCATAGGCATGGCCCACAGTGCAGACTCTGAACATAAATCAGGAAGAACATTCTGCTTGTAATCACAGAGTCTCATCTTCTAGTCCCTCATTATTCCATCAACTACTAAATCCAAAATGATAATGAAAAAAAAAAAGACCTCTTAACCTATGTGTGCACCTCACTTTCCAATGGCAGCAAGAATACATATTTGCAGAATATTTGCAGAGTCCACACAAGATGGAAGGTATATTAATAACCATGCCAGGCATGTGTTGGGGCTGCTCATCCTCTGGACACTTGGCAATCACAGAGCATTCAATCGCTGTTTGCAAAGTATTATCTGTCCATTCCCATTGCAAACAACCTCTGCATTCTGATGCGATTCTAATCCCAAACTATCCTGTTATTTAAATTTTCTTTTCAAGACATGGCACTATACTAAATTATTTCTTTAAAAAATTAATGAGAATCCCATAGTTTGAAATAACTGAATTCAAGAATTACTTTAAATATGGATGATATAAAAGATCTTTCTTTTTAGCCAAAAAAGTTTAATTGCAGAAGTAACACATTAGTATAGACTCATTACAAAGAAAAATTCAAGTGACCCAGTGAAAGAGTCTTGTTGGCTATCTTCTCCTTGTCCTTCCTTTCTTGGAAGAAATGAGGATATCAATTTGTGGTGCTTCCTTCCTATCCCTTTACTCGACATTTCTAATTATGATCTTGAAGTGCTTCTTTTGGCTTCTAGTAAGATCATTACAGTATAGATTTCCTTAAAAACCCTTGGATACACAGAGAGCCCTTCAGAAAGCTTTTATCACTAGGAAATGTTCATCATTTCCATATTAGCTACGCACATGTTAGGGGAACCAAGAACATGTCACTTTTCCCTTGAGAAACAGGAGATGTCCACACTACACAAGGCGAACATGATCCAGATTCAGTAGCTTTACTCTATGCACATTCTTAAGAGTCCCTGGGCAGTTCCAGCAGCCCTGGTGCCTCCTGTGACTAAGTGTGGGGAGAGCTGGCCTTTCACAGCACTGCAGAACACACACAATATGATAGCCAGCCGAGCAGACACGGTGGGCCCCGCTCTGAGGTTCCACCTCTCCACCTCTGAAGTTTCCGTGGCTCCTGGAAGACAGGTCTGCCTTCCATCATGTGGCAAAAGCTGGCATTCTCTCACTCTCCTCCTTGCTTAGGAAAATTGAACAATTAATAGGAAATGCTCTACGACCATTCATTATTTTGTACCTGGTCTAGGAAGACTGCAAAACAGCCTTTTCAAGCAGTCTCTTTTGCCAATGTCCTCTCTTCCCTTCCCCCAGAATCGAAACCCCGGGATTCTCCCTGGGGATTTTATAGAAAGCAGCCCATCTGGAATATTCTGCTGACAGAGAGTCAGTAATTGATGCCAGCCGGAGAAAGCACGACCTCTCCAACGGCTGTAATTCCAAAAGAGCCCTGCCTCCCTTGCCGTTTTGCCAGGCTTGCCGAGTTGGGTGGTGCAGCCTCAGCACTGACAAAGTACCCAGAATAAATGTTTATCAAATTGAATCAATTACATCAAAGTACTTGGTGTCTCTGAATCTCATTTGGAAATAGTAAGAATCACAAGTACTTTACAGTGTGGATATAAAGACTGAGTGTTATTTGATCAGACTCTCTGCCTTCTCCAAAAGAGAAGTCGTGTGGGTTCCTATTCCCTGAAGGACAAATAGGGAACTATTTCTCACCATGAAGTGTCAGAGAGGCTTTGGCACTTCCTACATGGGTGCTGTTGAGTGGGTTGCTTCTTCTCTTTGAGTTTCAGTTTCTTAATCTGTAAAATTAGGAAAATAGCTTCTGCTTTGAGGGGTTGTTGTGAATAGTAAGTGAGAAGACATGTAAAACTCATGAGCCAAGCATTGTACAAAGTAAGTGTTCCATAAATGCTATCTATTGTTATGAGAATAGCCTGTACACTGCAGGCTCATGACCAGAGCTAAGTAAATGTTTAGTGAACAAATAAATAAATGAGTGAACATAGCAGTATCAGCGAGGAGCGAGTTTGGTTGCATGTGATAGAAACCCTGCCAAAGTGACAACACCAAAAGGGAATTTTTCTCATGTCATAAGAAGTCCCAATGTAGACAATCCCTCACAGGAGTTAGCAGGGACCCAGGCCTGCCTTTTTTTCTTTCTTTTTTTCCATTTTTTTTTAAACTGATGCATTAAAGTTGTACATATTGATGGGATTTGTTTTTACATATTTGTACATGCATATAATATAACAATATAATTTGGCCAGTATCACTCCCTAGCACTCCCCCCTCCCTCTGGACCACTTACCTGCCCCCCTTTCTTCTACTGATCTCCCTCTGATTTTCATGAGAAAAGCCCCCACCTTACTCTTTTTTCTCTCTAGGGTACACTAATCCAGGCCCTTCTTAGCATGTGGTCCTCATTCTCAGATCTGCAAGATGTTCTCCTTCCCATGTTATATCCAGGAAGTGGGAAAGAGCTTCAGTTGCCTCCTGTGGAATGGGAAGGTGCTGGCTCCCTTCCCATCAAACCATTCTCTGATTCACCAACCAACTCAGTAGCAAATAAGCACTGCTCATTTGGGACAATGCCTTTTGTTGAGAGATCATGTCCCATAAATAAGTCACCTGGGTCTCAACCCTGCTCATACCCCTTTGTTCAAAATGATAATTATGGAAATATCTGGCAACATGAAGAAACATTTGTAAAATTATTAAGTGGAAAAGGGTAGACTGGAACATTTGGTTTAGCTACTGACATAGAAAACTCTCTTTAAGATAGTTAAGTAAATAAAAAGAAGTCACAGACAACACTTAGAATGATCTCATTTAAAAAAAAAATGAAATTAGAACAACAACAAACAATTGGGTGAGTAATGGAGACTTTCACTTTTACCCTTATAGTGTTGTTTTTTTTTTAACCCTTATAGTCTTGTTTTGAATTTTTGTAGTATGTACATACTCATATTACTTACCTAATAAAATAAATCTAAGTTAATATTATACTATGCAATAATGTAATTATATAAAATTGTGTCTGCATGGGATAAAGATTGGAGAGGATTCTAGAAAAATGAACATTGGGTATGTCAGGTTGGCGAAAGTACAACAAATATGATTTTTACCCCACAAGTTGTTCGTATGAGACACATGTAGATTTCTAAAACAAACAACATGGAGCAACTATTTTTTTTTTTTTTTTTTTTGGCACTGGGTTTGAAAATTGAAGCCAGGAGTGCTTAACCTCTGAAACACATCCCCAGTCATTTTTTTGAGACAAGGTCTCCCTAAGTTGCTTAGGGCCTCACTAAGTTGTTGAGACTGGCTTTGAACTCATGATCTTCCTGCGTCAAACTCCTAAAACTTCTGGGCACAAACCACCACACCCAGCTGGGGCAATTTTCATTTGAATGTATCTCTCAAAGTGTTGGGAACCTAATGCCCAATGCAACAATGCTGAAAAGTGGGACCGAGGTCCCACTCTGCCCTCATGAATGGACTTATGCTGTTATCATGGGATTTGATAACTCTTGTTATCATAAGAGTGGGCTTGAAAAAAATGAGTTTGGCCATTCTTCTCTCTCTTCTCTCTCTCTCTCTCTCTCTCTCTCCTTTTGCAATGGGCTGACATGGCAAAAGAGCCCTTGTCATTTGGTGCTGCCTTGATATTAGACTTCCAAACCTGCCAAACTGTGAGAAATAAATTTATTTTCTTTACAAAGTACCCAGTCTGTGATTTATAGCAAAACAAATGAATTAAGACAGGAAACATGACTTCTGCTCACTGAGAGATCAGACAAGTAGAGCTTCCATTGGGACTAAAATTTGGCAGATAAACTGGGATGCTTGAAATTAAATTATTTTAGCTAAACTTGGTGTAAAGAGCTGTCTCCTCAGTTTCATGTTTTTCTTTCACCTCCAGTACTGAGGGCCAAAAACACAGGGTCAACAACTAAGATGGTTGGTTCTTCCTCTCTGCCTGAGAACTGGTCCACACTATCCCACAGGATATTCTGTGCTTGAATCACATGTTAACCTGGTCATTACTGACAGGCAAGAAGGCTGACCCAAGGAGGACTGCCTACTAGGCCAGCTACTTAGCACTGACCTGCAATTCTGCTTTTTGATTTCTAAATGGGAGGACATTTGGATCATCGACCTTGACTCTGTATAAACCTAGTTACTCAAAGCAACTTAAATAAAGTAATTGTTTTGGGAAAATTCCAAGTTGAGCATAAAATTGTTGGTTATGTGTCCCCGCTAGAAGCCTTAACTATCCACCACTTAATTTATGAGGAACCAATGACTAGGATGTTGACTTTACACGAGCAATCTCAGCTCATCCTCTTTGTGACCCTGCAAAGTGAATTTACACACACACAAACACACCCTACAAACACATTCCCCAGTTTACCAGAAATCTAAATGTCTTCCTTGCAGAAGTCCACATAACCCCAGATGGCTCCACCCATTTCTTTAAGCTGTGTTCAACATTTTTCACCCTCATTTGCACTTGAGCAGCGTTTTGGTTCTTTGGAACAAAGGAATCATACAAATTTGAGGAGTATTTCATTGGTGTTTAGAGAAAAAAAAAAACATAGAAGTTCTTTGAACACTCTCAAGCTGCAAATAGATTCTGCAGAAAAGTAGGCAGGCGTACTCTACCCATGTATGCACAACACAAGCTTTAGGAGTGGGCTATTTTCCCCCCAAGCAATATATCACCTGAGCCACAGTAGCCTGTAATATATGGTTTTAATATATTACCAAAGGGAAAATGTTTTAATGATTTACTGGGGTACACATCATTGGCATTAGGCGGCAGCATTAATCAAAGCTATGGGTTTGGCTTCTTAAAACCATTAGGCAAATCCCAAGCTCTGCATTTAATGTATGCACCGTGGACCACAGTCTGGAAGGAATGAAAAGATCTCATTGCCTTTGCTTTAAAGCTGCCTTCCCAGGAGTAAAACCAATGTGTGTGTGTGTGTGTGTGTGTGTGTGTGTGTGTGTAAACATATACGTTACTTGAAATTTTTCAAGTGTGTTAAGATGAACAATTGTTAAAAGTTCTCTTCACCAGGTGTCTCTCTGAAGGTAGAAAGGCCAGTCCCCTACTTACACATTCCAAGGAGGGAGGCCTGTTCTTGCTTTCTAGTTTAGTTGCTGCTATGGTTAATCTGGGTTGTCGACTTGATTGAGAGAAAACTGGTAAAGCACACTTCTGGGTGTGTCTATGAGGGTGTTTCCAGAGACAAGTGGCACATTGGTCAGTGAACTGAAGGGAGAAGACCCATTCTGCATGTGGACGAAGTCCTGGATGGAACATGAAAGGAAGAAGGAGGAAGACCACAAACTGGGTTCTTTTTTTTTTTTTTTTTTTTTTTTTTTTTTGTTTTTTTTTTAACCTCATTAATTTCTTTATTGTTCTTTTTTTTTTTTTTTTTTTAATTTTTTATTGTTGGCTGTTCAAAACATTACATAGTTCTTGATATATCATATTTCACAATTTGATTCAAGTGGGTTATGAGCTCCCATTTTTACCCCATATACAGATTGCAGAATCACGTCAGTTACACATCCACTGATTTACATATTGCCATACTAGTGTCTGTTGTATTCTGCTGTCTTTCCTATCCTCTACTATCCCCCCTCCCCTCCCCTCCCCTCCCCTCCCCTCTTCTCTCTCTGCCCCCTTTACTGACATTCGTTTGTCCCCCTTGTATTATTTTTCCCCTTCCCCTCACTTCCTCTTGTATGTACTTTTGTATACCTCTGAGGGTCTCCTTCCATTTCCATGCATTTTCCCTTCTCTCTCCCTTTCCCTCCCACCTCTCATCCCTGTTTAATGTTAATCTTCTTCTCATGCTCTTCGACCCTACTCTGTTCTTAGCTACTCTCCTTATATCAAAGAAGAAATTTGACATTTGTTTTTTAGGGATTGGCTAGCTTCACTTAGCATAATCTGCTCTAATGCCATCCATTTCCCTGTAAATTCTATGATTTTGTCATTTTTTAATGCAGAGTAATACTCCATTGTGTATAAATGCCACATTTTTTTTATCCATTCATCCATTGAAGGGCATCTAGGTTGGTTCCACAGTCTAGCTATTGTGAATTGTGCTGCTATGAACATCGATGTAGCAGTGTCCCTGTAGCATGCTCACAAACTGGGTTCTTTTTGAGAGGATCCATCTTTTGTTATCGTCATCACCTGTGGACATCAGACTACATCTTCCTCAGTCTTTCAACATGGATGCTCACCAGCAGCTCTCTAGGGAGTTCAAGGCCTCAGCCTTGGACTGGGGCTCCACCATTGGTCCCTCTTGTCCTGAGGCTCTAGCTTCTTGGACTAAGCAGCTACTGGTTTTCCTGGCTCTCCAGCCTGCAGATGGCCACTCTGGGACTATCCTGATTATATAAGTCAATATAATAAAAAAAATCCTCTTATAATAATATGTACATTCTGTTGGTTCTGATCCTCTAGAGAACTCTAATACAGTTGCCAATCATAAAAACCAAAATATACAACCAGAAGTCATTTACTCTTCCAAAACAATTTAGAGGGATGGATAACTGATGAATACAAACTTGCTGCAAAGCAAATTCTGGTGAAGAAAGTTGTAGAATAGGAATCTGTGAATACCAGATTTTAAAACAGGTTCTAGAAGTAGGTACTTGGATTCTTGGTGAATATTATCTTCTTAGACTATTCCTTGCTTCAAAACAACAACAACAAAACCCACCATAGTCTATTTATTTTTGTGTTTGTGTGTGTGGTGCTGGGAATCAAACTCAGGGAAAGCATTCTACCACCGAGTTATAAATCTCAGCCTGTTTACTTTTAAAAAAAATGAACAGTAACCTGGCAGAATTGTCAGTGCTAAAGAGAGAAGGAACCCCATAATAAAGACCCACTGCTGGTTCTCATTTTTGCACTCTATTTTCTGAAATGTACCAGTCAACCCTGGTACAATGTAAGAATGCTTACATTTATTTGCAACTCTTAAGTATGCTCTTACTAGTAAAAATCTGTAAACCAAAACTGAAGGGCTGGCTGTTCACCAGGGCTCAGTTACCATTTCTAGATTTGCTCAATCTAGGGGTCTCTGTGTGTGGAAGATACAGCACCTCCAAAGCTCAAAAGGGCCAATACTGCCTGACCTTGCTCATTCCCTGGCATGCCAATGTATGCCTAAGACAACCGTCACACTGTATGCCTGGAGATAAAAGTTGGCACCCTGGGGACCATGGGGGGCCAGCTGGGGGAGTTGTTGATAAGACAGAGAAACAGACAATATTCTTTTCAGAGACATACCTTTGAAAATGAAAGAGGAGTGATCAAATGATTATAGGCCTGGGCAGCATTTTAAGCGGTAGAGAAAGATTCCCTGATCTCTTGAAACTGAGTGGACAAGTAGATGCTAGTCACATAAAACATAGGTAAAACGTTAATTATAAGACTTCAACTTTTGTACTAACCACCGTTTCCCTAAGGGGACTCCCTAGGCTGCACTGGGAAATGATGCTTTTCAAGAACTTAGCAGAGCTAGTGTCCTTCCTCCTGCATAACCAGCTTGAACTTTATTTGTCACTTATTTTAGCAGTTTACATTCTTCAAGAACAGATGTTCCACTGGACCTCAGATAGCACCACTCAGCAGTGTCACTACCTTGTCAGGTTCTAAGGAAACCTACTTCACGAACAGATTACTGACTGGATATTTTAGAACTTAACACATCATTTAAAAAAAAAAAAAGCCACAAGTGATCTCACAAAGTGTTGGGGAATGTTTAAAATGAGACTATTAAAGTGGCAGTGTGCTGCCATCGATAGCTCTACACATAATGTCTCTCTCAGATAAAAGTAGTCATATTGATTTTTTATATCTAGAACATCCCTCTGGTGGGATGTTCATTAAGAAACCTATCTCTATCCTGCACAAAGCAACATTTAACAGACGGTCTGCATGTCTTCATTTTCCCTTACTATGTATGCTGAATTCTCTAATTACATTTTCAGCTGCTCCAGAAATCATTTATTTGATCATTCACCCAAATGCATTTCAGAAGAAAAAGGAAAAAAAAAAAAAAAGAAAAGAAACACAAAGCTCTATGCTAGGTGTGGAAGGAGAGTTGTTAAATATTTTCTTTTGCAAAGTAAAGTAATTTCTCATTTTTTCCTGGGACATCAATGAAGCAGATCTGGCTCGTGGTATGGTACAATTAGAAAACAAATAAATGTATTCTTTTTCAACTTGCTGCCCATTCAAACCCACTGTATGAGGCTTATTGTCCCTTGACTCCTGGATGGAATCTCTAGTGAGTAGCTAATATACTCACTCTCCATGGTAATGTCATAGTCACATGATTATACTATCACTAATTCTCAGAGAAGTAAAATCATCATAAGCAATATAGGCAAGAATCCACCCATTCCTAGTTAACAAGAAGTCCTCTGATCAGTTACAATCACAAAGACATCACAAATCCCAAGTCTTGCATAATGGGGAGAATTCTGAGCTACATTTAAGTTGAAGCTTCTCCCTACTTAGAAGCCAGGGCTTTGCAGCTGGAAGCCCCACTGTGAGAAAATTCCTCTCTGCCTCTTAGTATGCTTCTCCTATTTCTGCCATCACCACCTCCCCTCCATTAACACACACACACACACACACACACACACACACACACTAGGTGCCTCTGGCTCCAGAAGGTTGGTTGCATGGTGCGAGAAAGGGAAAGGGCCACAAAAGATCTTGACTAACCCCCAGGATCCTCTGGGGTTGATTTTGTGTGGCAGGATTGGTGTTTTAACATGATGCTCCCAAATTGGGTGAATGATCAAACCTGAACACTTTTCTTGGGGTACATTGTGGGTTCTTTAGAGATCCTAGTGGGAACATCAGATCAGGATTCTCCTAAGGTAAATAACGCATTGCCTTTGGTTGGTTGTATTTATTTCTTTTTCCCTTAATTCTTCTTCCCTCAGGGAATCTAATGGCCCAACCCTGGCCAGGGTCACATCAGTCATCTAGGCAGGCCTCTTGGGCAAATTAAAAATGAAGAGCATGGCTCTTCCCCAGGTGGCCTACTTCTGCTCTAAAAAATGAATGCTCACATATCCTTGGACCTTCCCCTCCCCTTGTTTGATGTGTGGCAAGTTCCCAGAAGCATGGTTGCTCTCAGTCTCTGTCCTGCTGCCTCAGGGGAATCACATAGTCACAACTCCTCACCTTTAGATTCCTAAGGCAACAGTCCCATGAGGCCCCCAACTCCAGGGACACAAGCTCTGCAAGTGGAATCCTCGCAGCTTCTCGCACAGGGCACCATCACTTTACCCCAGAACAACTTCTCCCAGGAAACTCTATTACCGAGCCTCAGCTTTTTCTGTCTTTAAGGTGGGGTTTGGGCTCCAGGTCATCACTGCCCACTTGGTACGTCCTCTGCTAGCAGCCTAGCACCTCGGTGTGGAATGGAGGCGTACTTACCACCTATTGCCTGGGTCTTATCTTCCTGTGGCAGGAGGCCACAGCAAGGACCTTGTCCACCCCAGAGGTTATCTGTATAGTTGCCATACCAAACCTAAGTCCCAGTATGCCTTGCTGCACTGCCCGAGGGATGAATGCTGGGAATTCACTTGAACCAGAGTAAAAGAGATAGAATCACAGCAAAACCCATTTCCTTGGAAAGAATATTCACCTTCTTGTCTTTCTCAGACTCCAGAAGATACCCCTGGGTTGCCTTGAGAGGCTCACAAATCAAGCATTGACACAAGAAGACCCCTATCTACAGGGTTCCTTCCCAAAATAGAAACATGAACAGGCTCCCCCAGCTGCTCTCCTCTGAGGCTTCCTCTAGTCAGATTAACGACTTTTATTTTGGTAGAGCTACCCTGTACCAATTTAAAGGACCTGCCAATATCCCCTGGGCCAAACTTGGCCACTGAGTGCCAGCCACTGCAGTTTAACTATTATTGGATAGAAGACCTTTGAGACCAGGTGAACTTTAATGGCACCTCTTTTGTTAGTTCAGAGCTTCATGTGATGCCAAAAAAGCATTAGCTTCATACCATGTTTATACTAAAGAAGAATGAATGGGGCAAAGTTGTTCCTTTTCCCCTTATTTTTAAATCACTCTTTTCTTAATAAGTGAAAGCTAACTTCTTATGAAACCTTAACAATAAAACATCATGCTTGAAAGAGAGTCTCGGGTTCTTGGCACTGAGCATGGCCAGCACTTCATGGTGAGGTTTTTTTCCTCTGAGCTGGCTGTTCTTTTCCTTTCAATAGGAATGCTTTCTGGTTTTTATAGCCAAACAAGATGAGAGAAGCAAAACAGCAAGAAGTATTCACATAGTCATGTTACATTACATTTCTCTGACATACAGTTCCATTGGAGTTTTCTTTCTTACAGAATGCCTTTCTGTATACATTAGGATTTTGGTCCCCTAAAGTAGGTCTGCTTACAAGAAATAAGAGATTAAAGGACTGATGTCTCTATAGAAAAAGAAATAACATGTCAGTTGTGTTTATTTGTTGGGTTACATGATTTATGCTTTCTCGTGTAAAGATGGAACAGAGAAAAGAGGACACGTGACATTGTTTAGATAATCCCCAAAGAAAGTTGGAGTCCCTCGTTCAGGAAAAAGGTTGCCTTTCATTTAAAATATAAATGGTACTGACAGCTTATGGAGGAGAGAAAGATTTCTTACGTTCTAAGAAATAAATTCAAGATGCACCTAATTTAGTCTCCAGAGAAGGTGGACATTTAACATTCTAAGGGAGGAAAAAGAGTGAGATTACGAAGAATTTCATTAAAACAGGGAACTGAGGGACCCTTTCATGAAACTTTATGTTCATATAGATGTAAAAAAGGAACAATGTAATCTGAGTTTAAAGAATATATTTAAAATTCTTCAGTTGCCCCAAACATATTTCAATCTCACTTGGCTTCTCTATTTTTTAATTCTTCATCCTAGGAGGATGATTAAATAAAGCAATAATGTTGGGCAAAAATTTCAGAAAACTTTAACATGAGAAACAAAATATGTTATTAAAGTTTTCAAATATTCTCTCTTACCTAGTTGTTTTCTATAAGAAAACAAAGTAGTAAAGAAGTGTGAGGGCTGGGGTTGTGGCTCAGCAGTAGAGTGCTTGCCTAGTACATGCGAGGCCCTCGGTTCGGCCCTCAGCACCACATATAAATAAATTAAAAAAGGCATTGTGTCCAACTACAACTAAAAAAAATAAATATTCAAAAAAAAGAAGTGTGAATTCTAGCCATACTATTTATATAATCCATGATTTCATAAGGTATCAAATGATGCATGTGACTATTATTAATAAGTATTCAAATTTTTTTCTGTCTATAGTCTTATACTAGGTTTTATTCTTTTTTGTTGTTGTTCTTTGTTTGTTTTCCCTTTGACTGGGATATAGCTACTGGTAGAGTACTTTCCTAGCATGTGCAATACCTGGTCCCCAGAACCACCAAAAAAAGTCATTTAAAAAAAAAAACATGGGGCTGGGGTTGTGGCTCAGCGGAAGAGCTCTCACCTAGCATGTGCGAGGTGCTAGGTTCAATCCTCATAACAATAAATAAATAAATAAATTAATTAATTAATTTTGTGTCCAACTACAACTAAAAAAAAAAATTTTTTTTTTTTTAAATCATCATGGGGCTGGGTTGGTAGATGCTTGCCTCACATGCACAAGGTCCGGGGTTCAATCCCTAGCACCACACACACACACACACACACACACACACATTCACACACAATCATCATTACTGCTTTACAGAAAGTTACATTCTAAAAGAGAAATCCAGATCTAAATGTGTAGCAAGAAAAAGAAGAGTCAATTAAAAACAAAACCACAGTTTATTGATTGTACTTCAAAGGAGAAAAAAAAATCATAACACCCATACCCAGAGTTTCTCTTTGTTGATTACAGTTACTGCAATAAATATACATTGAAAGTAAAGATATAATGATGGACCTTCCAGAAATCCATTAAGAGACAAAGAGTTATCTTTAGTACTTGGAGAAATGGGAACCATAGCCTGTCCCCCCAACCCCCCATCAGCCCTTCTGTGGATGGTCCCCCTGCCCTGAATCAAAGCCCTTCAATGCAATCACATCAATTCATTGTGAAGCGCATGTCCCTTTTCTTATTGGGTCGAAAGTCCCTAAAACTTGATGCATGTTCATCCTATAAGCAAGAGCTTTATTTATAATATTTGATGGCAAAAGAGTCTTAGGTTAAGCCAAGAACAAGATTATTGCCTCTTAAAAAATTATCCTCCCAAAGGAGAAAGTTTCTTATTAAAAGGGGAGGATTTCAAAGTCACTTTAGAACTGTACCATAGGGTGTTATTTTTCAGGCATCATAAAGCATTTGAATTCAGCTGCTTTTTGGTCCAAGTAAAACAGTTCTAAGATAAGTGAGGTTTGTTTCCTGAGTTAAGGATATCTTTAAGTGACAGATGTAGGACAATAAAAGGCCTTTTTCAGGAGCGTATAAACTGGAACAATGACAAACAAATTTCAAGACTGTTGAGAGACTGAGAAACCTAACAGGACACCTCACATTTAACACATTCTCAATGGACTTCAGACTTCCTGGCTGTTCCTGAACTATTTCCCATGAAGTGAGGCATCATATATCACTGTCAAAACGCGTACTGGCTGATGCTTTCCACAGCACTGGGACAAGTCTTGAAAAATGCAGTATGCAGGAGAAGCAGCTTGCGAAAGAGGAGGCATTTTTAACTTGTGTGAATGATCTCACTGTAGCATTCATTCATTCCTGCACTCGAGAAATACTTGAGGCCTCATGTCCTTAGTAATGGTTTCTGATCCCAGCTAACTATCAGAATCACCTGGCCCTTCCTCTACCTGCTGGTTTGGAGGGTATGGAGTAGGGCCTGTGCCTTAGTTTACATGGTTCACAGTCGGATTTGGAATTACTCCTTTAGTATTTTCTGAGTTCATTAAGAAATGAGGCTTACACGCAGTAGGAGGCCATCTTTCTCCTCGAAACTCTTGAGCTACCTTTTCAATCCAACATCCTTTTTTCTTTTTTGGGCAGGGGGTAGTGAGGGATACTGAAGATTGAACTGAGGGGCACTTGACCAGTGAGACACATCCAAGCCCTATTTTGTATTTTATTTAGAGACAGGGTCTCACTGAGTTGCTTAGCACCTCACTTTTGCTGAGGCTGGTTTTGAATTCACGATCCTCCTGCCTCGACCTCCAAGCGGCTGGGATTACATGGGTGCCCCACCACATCCGTCTACCTGTTCTCTTTCTCCTTATGTAGTTCTTCTATTTCGAGACCGGGGTCTGTGGTAGAAAGATAGAGAGGTGGTAGAAGAGAAGAAAGGAGAAGAAGGTTTAAAAATTAAAGTGTGATTCCCTCTATCTTACTGTTGTACTGCTGTTTCTCATCCAGCTTCCAGGAATGGGTGAAATACAGATGATTCAACTTGGGACTTTTCAACTCTATGATGGTATAAAAGTGTAACATACCACCATTCCATTCCTCACTTTCAGTACTGCCGCAGTCTGGCTGGGCACAATTCAGGAGCCACTTGTCAAAAGAAACAAACTTTATTTTTAGAACCACACACGCCAAACCACACAGCTCCTCAGGAAAAACCCTCAGAGCCCAACTGCCACCACTGGCTTCCCACAAGCCTCCCAACCTCCCCCACTCCTCCTGCTCTTGAGGCCCATTGGCTGGGTTGTGTGGGCGGAGCCAAAAAAGTCCCCCAATGAGCAGCTCTGTGGTCTGAAAGGGTGGGGAAACAGCCCAATGAGAATCACCGCAGAGGAGCCAATCAGTTGGCAGCTAGAAATTTGCTGGGGCCCCTTCAGCTGTGGCTCTCAACACAGTACAGTTTTCAACAAATTATATGAGATATTCAACACTTAATAAAATAACTCTCTTATTAGATGATTTTGCTCAACTATAGGCTAATGTAAGTATTCTGAGCATGTGTAGGGTAGACAGCTAAACTACGATATTCAGTGGGTATTATGGTTTTGATACGTGGTATTTCCCAAAAGCTCATGTGTTGATGAAGAAATGTCCAAAGGTGAAATAATTAGATCATGAGAACTATGACCTAACCAGCAAATCAATCCATTTGATGAATTAGTAATTCAGAAGAGCTACTGTACTAGGTGATAACTGTAGTCAGGTAAGGTGTGGCTGGAGGAAGAGGTCACTGGCATACCTCTGCAGCTGACACCTCTCGATGCTTCCTGGCTGCCACAAGGTGAGCAGTTTCTACCACATTCTTCTGCCATGATATTCTGCCTCACCTCTGGTCCGGAACAATGAAGTCAGTTGACCACAGACTGAGACCTCTGAAACCGTGAGCTCAAAATAAATTTTTCCTCCTCTAAATTGCTCTTATAAGGTATTTTGGTCATAATGACAAAAAGCTGTCTAACATAAGAGGTTAGGTATATTAAATGAATTTGGGGTGGGAGGGTAATAGGGATTAAACTCAGGGGCACTCAACCACTAAACCACATCCCTAGCCCTATTTTGTATTTTATTTGGAGAAAGGGTCTCACTGAGTTGCTTAGGATCTCGCTTTTGCTGAGGCTGGCTTTGAACTTTCGATCCTCCTGCTCAGCCTCTCAAGCCTCTGGAATTAAATTATTTTTAATCCCTAAAGACCTAAAAAGAGCATGCTACAGGGACACTGCTACATCGATGTTCATAGCAGCACAATTCACAATAGCTAGACTGTGGAACCAACCTAGATGCCCTTCAATGGATGAATGGATAAAAAAAATGTGGCATTTATACACAATGGAGTATTACTCTGCATTAAAAAATGACAAAATCATAGAATTTACAGGGAAATGGATGGCATTAGAGCAGATTATGCTAAGTGAAGCTAGCCAATCCCTAAAAAACAAATGCCAAATGTCTTCTTTGATATAAGGAGAGTAACTAAGAACAGAGTAGGGTCGAAGAGCATGAGAAGAAGATTAACATTAAACAGGGATGAGAGGTGGGAGGGGAAGGGAGAGAGAAGGGAAAAAGCATGGAAACGGAAGGAGACCCTCAGAGTTATACAAAAGTACATACAAGAGGAAGTGAGGGGAAGGGGAAAAATAATACAAGGGGGACAAACGAATGTCAGTAGAGGGGGCAGAGAGAGAAGAGGGGAGGGGAGGGTAGGGGAGGGGTGATAGTAGAGGATAGGAAAGGCAGCAGAATACAACAGACACTAGTATGGCAATATGTAAATCAATGGATGTGTAACTGATGTGATTCTGCAATCTGTATATGGGGTAAAAATGGGAGCTCATAACCCACTTGAATCAAATTGTGAAATATGATATATCAGGAACTATGTAATGTTTTGAACAGCCAACAATAAAAAATTAAAAAAAAAATAAATTATTTTTAATATGATATTTTCAATTTACAATTAGTTTATTAGATATAACCCCATTGTAAGTCAAGGAACATCTTCATTTTAAGCCAGACTATTCCTCCTACCAGTAAAAATTATAAACTCTGGACAAATCTAAAAGCTATCACCTCAAGAATGACCAAAATCAGGCAGAAACTGAAAATATTCACACTTTAAAGGAGAAAAATATGCTTGATGATATACACATTTATCCAAGGCACTCCCCAAATATGGAGGACACGCTCAAGGGAAAGGGGTGGTCATGATGGGCTTGGAAGCTAGAATAAGTGATCATTGATCAGAGCTCTCAGAAGGGCTGAAAATTGAGCAGGGAAATCCCATTAAGAAAGAAGCCATGGATGAGTGGGTGGGGGGAATCCCTCATATCTGCATACAGACTCTCAAATCCTTAGTTGACTCCTGAAGTGCACATGTGCTGGGCAAAAATCCAAGTGAGCCAGTGAAAATCAACAGCAGGAAGTCTGAAAGAGCTGAGTGAGATGGCAACAGCTGCGACCTGATACTGGAAAGACAGAGTTAAGGATTCACATCTCTTGTTTAGAGGGGATTGGTAAACAGTTTGAACATTCTATTGAAACTCTAGAAAGGACACAGCTTAAAAATAAGAACCACATCCAAAGGCTAAGGACTGTGCTTACTAATGTTGACCCTATTAAGATTCACCTCGATCCTAATAAACTCCTGGCTAAATTAGCCAAAACTTACTCAAACCTGTGGTTAAAGGCTCTACTGCTGAGCTGCTATCCCCTGCTGACTTACTTAAATCTGAAGAGATCTCAGGAACCAATTCCATCATTTTAGTCTTCTTTTTCTTTCCCACTGCGACCAAAATACCCAATAAAAACAACTTAAGGAAGAAAAGTTTGTTTGGGGCTCAAGGTTTCAGAGGTCTCAGTTCATAGATAGCTGACTCCATTGGTCTGAGCCTAAGATGAAGCAGTACCTCATGGGGGAAGGGCCAGGCAGAGGAAAGCTTCTCTGCTCATGAGAATATCAGGGAGGGGAAAGGGGTGGGAGGACAGAGAGACAGACAGACAGACACTAAGACTTTGACTCTGCAGGGCATATGCACTCTTCTAGGGCACGCCCCCAGTGACCCACTTCTTCCAGCCACAGCCCACCTGCTTTTATCACCCAGGCATTCATTCAAACTAGGATGGACTTCGGATGGACTGATTAGGTTACAGTTCTCACAATCCAATCATTTCACCTCTGAATACTCCTACATTAATACCTCATATCCAAACCTATTTTGTTGCTGTCGTTTTAAGAACAAGAGCTACTTCTACATGCATTGCTTTTTACAATGTTCACATCGCTATCTAATAACTCAACCTAAAGAAAAAGCCACAGATTTGTTTAAAAACTCAGAGCAATGAATAGAATTATGATTGTTGGAATCCTACTATTTTCTACCCAAATACTATCTTGTTTTCCATACCTTCCATGAATAAATACTTCATGGCAGTGGATATACACACACACTTCTTCAGTAACCAGTATGGTTAAGGAAAATTGGTGCTATGTGTTTCATATGCAAAAATCATGGGACTTGAGCATGTGTGGAATCACCCTCATATTTTTCTTATTGTCTAAATAAATGATCTTAAGGATTCAGTTTTTCCATTAAGATCCATACTTCTATTACATGTAGCTAATTTACTGTCATGTTCTCCTGCTCTGACACTTAAATATCTCTTTTAAAAATGGATGGGGGGTGGGGGGCTGGGGTTGTGGCTCAGTGGTGAGCACTTGCCTCACACATGTGAGGCACTGGGTTTGATCCTCAGCACAACATAAAAATAAATAAATAAGGATGTTGTGTTCATCATTTAAAAAAATAATAATAATATTAAAAGTTTAAAAAATTAAAATTGGTGGGGCAGGTTGGGATATGCCTCAGTGGCAGAGTGCTTGCCTCACAAGTATGAGGCACTGGGTTTGATCCTCAGCACCACATAAAAATAAATAAATAAAATAAGGGTATTGTGTTCATCTACAACTACAAAAATATTTAGGAAAAAAAAATTGGTGGGTCCAGGCATGCTTACACCTGTGGCTTACACCTTTAATCACAGTGGCTTACACTTTTAATCCCAGTGGCTCGGAAGGCTGAGGCAGGAGGATCTCAAGTTCAAAGCCTGCCTCAGTAACTTAGAGAGGTCCTGAGCAACTTAGGGAGACCCTGTATCAAAATAAAAAATAAAAAGGGCTGGGGATGTGGCTCAGTGGTTGAGATCCCCTGGGTTTAATCCCTGGTACCAATAAATAAATTAATTAATTAAATTAATTAAAGAATAAAAATTGTTGGGAAAGGAACACAAAGTATCTACAAAAAAGTTACAATTCTACCTAGTTTTGGTCTATATGAATTAAAATGTGTAGCTACATAATTGCCCAATAATTACAAAATTTGTAACTACATAATTTTGGTCATGATCTCTCTGTAGGCATTCCATTATCCTCCAGAACAAAATCTATTCCATTATATTCAAGGCCCCAACTGCAAGATGATGAAATGATTTTTCAAGATTGCCTTTAAAAGAGCTTACTAAGAGGAGCTGGGGTTCTGGCTCAGCAGCAGAACACTTGTCTACACGGTGAGGCTCTGTGTTCGATCCTCAACACCATATAAACAACAACAAACAAACAAAATAAAGGTTAAATTCTAAAAAAAAAAAGAGCTTATGAAGAGCCGGGCCTGGTGATGGTGGCACATGCCAATAATCCCAGCACTCAGGAGGCTGAGGCAGGAAGATCACAAGTTCAAAGTCAGCCTCAGCAACTGAACGAGGCCTCAAGCAACTCAGTGAGACCCTGTCTAATAAAAAGAGCTGGGGATGTGGCTCAGTGGTTAAGTGTCCCTGGCTTCAATCCCTGGTTCCACCCCCCCCCCCCCAAAAAAAAAAAAACTTCCTAAGAATGATCCCAGAGCCTCTCCCATGGGATGTAAAAACAGCAAAAGCCTCCTCCAGCAACTCTACATTTTCCATATCCCTCACCATGCCAACATCTCTCTCCATTTGTTCAGAAAAGACCAGGCTACTTAGAAGGAATGTTTATTTGGCAAAGCGGATCATACCAGAAACTTTATCTGAACAAATCTCTTTGACTATTGGCTACAGCATAGTCTTCCTGCCTGTACCTGGGGGCAGCAACAGCTTAAAGGTCCACCTCCAGTACCAGGCTGAGTAGTGCATGTGGCTCTTCGCATTCCACATGCTTCGCAATCCAGGAAACACTCAGCATTTCTCTGTCAGCTGCCTTATTAATCATGAACGTCTTCTATGTCCACTTTACAATTTAATATCATTCAGATTTTAATGTTACCATTTACCCCTCTCCTACATAAGGAAGAATCCTTGACTGTTTAGTAGTACCTCAGGGATTAAGAATACCCAGCTCCTACAAAGCTCAACATATGCCTCCCTATTACCCAGAAATGTACCCAAGGGAAATTAGTACATCTGCCCACCAAAATAAACAGCAGCTCTATTCATAACCTACCCAAATGTCCATCAACAGAATAAATAAATGAATTATGGTACATTTACACAATGGACTGCCACACACAATTAAAATAACAAACTACTGATATATATAGAAAATGTGTATGAATCTCACAGACATGTTTATGAAAGAAACCATGAAATTCAAGAAGAAGCTAAACTAACTGATAGTGACAGAATTCAGAATGGGGAAAAGGGGTATGTAGTGACTCTGAAAGGAAGCAAAGAAATCTCTGGGGTGCTAGGAAATGTTTTATTTCTATCTAGGAAGTAGTTTCAAATGTATATATATACATATAGATGAAAATTCATTGAGCTTTCCATGTGATTGGTACTTTATAAATTATACACTTCAGGAAAAAGTATAAACTAGATAAACAAGAATGCCCAGACCTTAGTCCATCCTGAATTAGTACTATAGATGGCATTTCTCTTAAAAAATGAGAATGGTATTTCTTGGATAGCAAATGCTGTCACCACAGAACATGCAGCTATCAAAGCTGCTCCACTGGCTAATGTTCAATCTGCCCAAGTGATGACCTAATTGCTCTGACTTCATTGACAAAAGAAGGGATGGTAAACATTGATCAGATAGTAGAAATTCTTGGGAATTGCTCAAAACTTTGGGATACAATGGAAACAAAGGCAATCTGATAAAAAAATGTTGAAGACATTAATGATTTGTTAAAAGTTATTTAACATTGGGAAAATACATATCAGTTAAGGTAGAAGCTCATAGACAAAATACTACCCAGGAAACCAATTGTAATGCCCTTGCTAAAACACACACAAAACAAGTTTTATTACCTCAACTACAAAAAGTTCCACCAAATAAACATCTATCCCCAACAAACTTGGAGGGAAAATTGGCTCAATTTAGACAGGATATAATTGCCTCATAACAATCAGCCCAACCTTCTGAAAAGCAATGAAGGCAGTTAGAGGGCATTTTCTTCAACCACGGATTCTGGCAATCTCTTGATACTCCTTGGAAGTATCCATCCAATGAGTGTTGGTAAGTGACTCATTATTTTTTGCATTATGAATTAATAGAACTAAGTTCTACAGTAGATAAGTGATGGGGAAAATTCAAAATTTGATCACAAAGCAGTAGACTCATGTCTTGCCTATAACTAACATAACCCAGGATTTCTGATAAAAGAAAATTCAGGAACTCCTCAAGGCCCTTTGAACATTTACAAATGGACTTGATAAAAATACCCAAGTCTTCAAGCTATAAATGTATATTAGCAGTAGTCTGCAAGTTATCAAAATGGATAGAATGTATTCCTTGATGAAATGCTACAGATGTTACAAAAGGAAAACATTGCTAGGCTTTATATTCCCAACACAGGGAATTCCTCCTTTCCTATCCAGTGATTGCAGAACTCATTTTACTATAACAGGCATACAGGAACTCTGCCAGATTTCTTTCCTAACACAAAAACTTTATTCTCTACTCAGGAAAAGTAGAAAAGAACAAATGGAGACAATAAAACTAAAACTGTCCCAATCAGAATTTGGCAAACTATAAACCGTGGGACAAATCTGGCTTGCAGTCTGTTTTCATTTGGTTTATGAGCTAAAAAAATGTTTCTTATATGTTTTAGAGGTTTGTAGGGAAAAAAACAATATGGAAGTTGAAGGGAGATAATAGGGTAGAGAAAAGGGACCAGATGGAGGGAGGAAAGGGGAAATACTAGGGAATGATATTGGCTAAATTATATTGTTATATTGTGTGTATATATGAATATGTAACAACAGATCTCACCATTATGTAAAATTATAATGCACCAATAAAAGAAAGAAAATAAATAAATATTACCCTAAAAACACTATGAAATATTTGATAGAGACCATGTATGGCCCGCAAAGTTGAGAATATTTATTATGTGGCCTTTTAATGAGAAAATTTGCTGACTCCGGGTCTAAACCACCAAAAATTCTTAATTGATCTTAATATTTTGCCACTAGTGTTAACAGTGTTAATGGTCACACAATCCCTTCCTTAGAGCTCACACAAATTCTCCATAGGACATCATGTATAGGATGTCCTAAGCAATTAAGAATAACTGCATGGTAATACATATTTTGTCACATGTAGTTCTAGCTAAATACTGTCAGAAGCTAATCTAGTATATCATTTTATGCCCAATCTGTACAAATCAACTTTCCAACCAAGACATTATCCAAACCTTTATATGACTTTTTAGGTCAGTGATTTATAGTGCACTAGAAATCAGTATGTACAAACTCTTTCCATCCCATATGCATGTTCTCTTGCTTGTGACTTTACAGTTCTTCTCATCAAGAGATGAATCTAATTCTCTACTCCTTGAGCATAAGTTTGGACACGTGACTTGATTTGGGCAACAAGGCATTACCAACATGACATAAGCCAAGACTTGAAAACCACTAACATATTGGAGTTTGCCTCTTTTGCTGCCTGTAGGAACCCTCAGATCATTTTCACGTGAATAAGTTTGGACTAGTTTGTTGGACATTGAGAAACATATGGCCTAGTTACCTTCATTTTCTCCTGAGGACATAATTTGTAGAATAGTCTATATGATTAGAAATAAACAGCTGCCAATTGCCAGCAACTACCAGACATGTAACACCATTAGCCATCAACTGACTATAAATTCCTATGTGAGGCCGGACAACATTATATGTAACAAAGATGTCCTAGCTTAGCCCAGCCTAACTGCTCATCCATAGAATGAGTAAATAAATGTTGTTTGAAGATAGCTAGTTTGGGATAGTTTTTCCTATAGAAGATGCAAACGGATCCAGTGCAAAGATGCTTTAGAATGTTATTGGAAAGAGCAATTTCAACTCCTCTTGACAAAAGGTACAATTAACCCCAACGAGTCCATATGTCACAAAAAAAAATAGAATTTCTAATTCAGACCAATGGACATCCATCGGACATCCATTGCATCCAAGAGTGGATGCAAATTGAGGCTAAATGCAAAGCCTCCAGAAGCTGATTGTTTCAAGGCACAAATGACCTGAGACCTTCAGGTTAAAAATTCAAAATTACAAATTCTACCCAAGACAATGAACAAACCAGAACTTTTTGTTATGTCTAAACCGACTTGTTAATGTGTAATAATGAGCTTATCGTTTTACTTCTCAGTGACACCAATTTTGTTTACCTGCTAAACAAAATTACCTTTTATGCTCTATATACCGATCATTACAGTTATCATAGTTCTTTGGAACAATCCAAAGCTTAAAGTAGGAAAGAATGACTAATTGTATGAGATGAAATAAATGGTAGCAGTATTTGTATCAGTAATCCTTTATTCTTCATTCTTGGTATGTTTGCTAGGAACCTCAGATCAACATATAACTTCATTTTTTTGCTGACATCACAAATGGAAGAAAAATAGATGTGTTTAATGTAACACCTGTATTTTCTTTCTTTCGGGGTGTGTTGGAGTTTCCTAGGCACTGCTATCTCTGGAGCTGTCTTTTGTCTCTTTATAGATTAACCTCTCACTATTTTAAGCAGCATGAGATCTGTCTTAGTTTTTGAGAGGCTTCTATTTGATTTCAGTATACACGTATTTAATTATAAATTAGAATAGTTTCATCACAGAACATTTATAATACAGATAAAGCACAGAATAACAGTTACGGAGATCCAAGAATCAGCCAGAATACTATAATGATGAGGTTCAGAGCTGGAAAGGTCCTTAAAATTACATAGCCCAGCACTTATTTTACATTTGATTTTACTCAATCCTGTCTATTGTATTTTCTTTATCCTTCCCCATCATTCTCTTCCTTTATTATTTAGCCATCTCCCCACACACTTTTAAATAAAATACATTTCTTGTTTTTAAGAATGAGTGAGATCATGAGTTCATCTGTTAACTCTACCTCTTTCTGGACCTGTCACCTATTTCCAACTCCAGACATCACTCAAATCATGGGAGTAGGACTGGGGCTGAAGATGTAGATCAGTGATAGAGTGCTTGCCTAGCATGCAAGAGGCCCTGGGTTTGATCCCCAGAACTGGGGCTGGGGGGGGGGTGGGAATCACAGGAATAGCTCTGCTTAACACTAATAAACTACCCTATCAAGTATATGACCTGATCATTTCACATACACATTAGAACATGCAACAAATTTATCTAGGCTCAGCTTGGTTGTTATAAGTATATAGAATTACACACAGTTAATATTATACCCACAGAGAAAAGTCAACCTAATCACCTTTTAAAATTATCCTGAGTATCTATAATATCTGTATATTTCCATAACCCATCCAACTGTTAGGGAATATGACCAAAGAAAATAAAAATATTTAGCAAGCTTACTAAGAAATCCCATACAACCATCCTGATGGTAAAAATACTTCTTAGATTACAACTTATATGCTTACTTATAATGTAACACCTTGTGAAAAGCAGAATGGCCATGTTCAGAAAAAATAGGATACAAAATGTTCACTAAAATAGTCATCACTGTCCTAATAAGTAAGAAAAAGACACATTTTCAACTCTTAGATACAGATCATATCAAGTGAGCAGCACCAGGCCTGTTCTTTGTGACTTCTAGATACCAAAAACTATTTCTGGGACTCCTCACCAGCAACTCTGAAGAGTTGAAGCCCTGTTCAGTCTTACCATCTGGGTTCCTTGAGAAGTCTCACAGGGGTGACCTCTCAGAGAAAGAGGAGTCTATTGATGTGTTTCAGATTTTTAACCTTGGATAGAGACCCCTGAATTTGAGAGATAAATGGTTGAAATTTTAAGTGTAAACCATTCCCGCTACAAGCCCCAGAAAAACAGCTTCGTTTTGATGACTGTTTTGGTAACTATTGGACCATCACATAACTTTATATTTATTGGCATCAAAAGAGGGCATCTTTACTGTGGATAATATGTACTATTGTTTCTAGATAAACACTTCAGAAAGAAAAAACATCTTGAAAACACACACACCCACACAAGCAGATAACTCGCAAAGGTTTGACAGTCTGAGTCTTAGATATTGTCATAGTCTCCTAGGTAGGTCAAATAAAAAACTGGCTTTAAGAAATTTTCTTAACTATAAAAATAGAATTTCTCATTGTTTGCTTTTCTCTATTGCATTTTTCATAGGGTCTTTAAAATCACTGTGCAATTGATGTTTGATGATCAAAATGATGTTTGATGATCAAAGGGACAAAATTCCTTATGGTCAACTGTCCTCCAGGGAAAACAGATGACCAAAAGTGGGGAATGAAAGATCCCAATGTGGCAGCCCTCGTGGCCCCCAAGAATCTAAATCACACTGTATATGCCAGTTTCCTTCAGACCTTTATTAAACAGATGCATATATGGATATGGTAGAAAAGAATACTTCAGTGAATTTCTTCTAATATTACACAAATACTAAGAATTCTGTTTGCCATTATTATCCAATACACTAATCTATAATTTGTTATAGCATCACAGCACCTTTTAAATATAGTGTTTTGGGACTGGAAATAGTAGTCTACCATGAACTCAGAAATGCTTATTTTCTTTTTAGGAAAATATTTAAAATTTTTAATAGAAAAATGAGATATAAAGATATATGTTTATAGTTTAAAAAGAAAAAAATAAGATACCAGAAATATGCAAGTGATAAGAAATCCACTGGAATAATCATATTCTGAAAATAAAAATATTTATTATACATTCTATTAAAGTATATGAAGAGCAAATTTATCTTATGATTACCCTAGTGTTAAGGCACATTTGTCCAGCAACATCAACTTTGATCTTGATAGACGTGACCTCTAAATGGCAGGTATCCTAGTGTATTCCAGAAGTTGAAATTATAAAATAAAATTTTAAACTTACAAAATCAAAAGTGCCATTTATTTTTACATATATAGTATTATTCTAAAAGGATATGCAGTGGTTGGCAGAAGAATATGTACAGGAGTAACCATGAACAGGAATGGTCCTATCAAACACAATGCTGGTGAACAGTTATTAAGTTTTTTTTAAAGAAATACTTAGGTGTATGAGAAGTAGAATAAACCAAAGATTACACTTTTACCCTAAAGTTAGAGAAAGCAGGCTTTCTATGGTTCGGGGGAAGGGAAAGAAACTACTAACACCTTAAAAAAAAAAAAAAAAAAAGCCTGGGAAGCGGGGGCGGGCCCAGTGGTGCATACCTATAATCCCAGTGATTCAGGAAGCTGAGGCAGGAGGATTGCAAATTCAAGGCCATCCTAGGCAACTCAGCAAGATCCTGTCTCAAAATAAAAAGGGCTGTGGATGGTGTCTCTGAGTTCTATCTCCTATAGCATCTCTCCCCGCAAATTAAAATAAATATGCTTTGGGTTAAAACCAGGAAATGAAGCAGGTAATATTTAAAACAAAATAGAACTTAGGGAGGTTTCCCCAGCTTTCACCCTATCCAAAGTATCGTCAAGGAACATCAAAAACAAATCAAGCTTGAATGTGTTATCTACTTTCTAAACAAAGCTCTATGCTTTACGTCAATCAATTAAAAAAAATCAAGATCCACAGAGCAGCATTTTCATCTACTTGTTTAAAAGAAACTATTTTTAGCAGAAACTATTTTAAGTGCCACAGTAAAGAAAATAGGTTCTAAAATGAAACCTAAAGCATTTCACTAACCAAATACTGGAGAGAAGCTTGAGAGGCCATAACACAAAAGGAAATACATATGGAGAGCTGACACATTTCTGAGTTTCCAAAGGTCTTCAGGGAAAAGAAATCCCCGGACCATGGGCTACACTAGAAGTTTAAGGAATTCTACATGGCTCTTTAGTAATTCTCAACTTTGAGTGCATACACACTAAAATCGTCTGAAAAGGTCTTTTTTTTTTTTCATTTTTAATACCACTGCTTGGACTCTACCCAAGATCAATTAAATCAGAATCCCTGGTATGTAGCCCAGGCATTAGTAATTTTTAAAAGTTCCCAGTGGTTCTAATGTGCAGCCAGGGCTGAGACCCGCTAAGTAACCTAGAAAAACTCTGAGTCAAGGATGATTGTAATTACTGTGTGTTTGAACTGTGTGGTGATAGAAAGTAACATTTCAGGGAGATATTTTTATTTTTTTTAACTCATGTTAGGATGCTCTTCTCAAATGTTTACTCTGTAGTGTTAGATGCTAAGACCCCTCAAGATTCTAATAACAACATTTATCAAGCACTTACCTGGTGCCAAACACTGGACCAGGCAACACTTTCCCACCTCACCCTACCCCATTTTACTGCCCTCCATAAACACATTATCACTAATCTCCATTATCCTGCAAAAACAATGATAAAACCTATTAACCCAAGCCAGCTGATGAGGAGGGCTTATTTGCCCATCACAGAGCAGGTAGGTAGAGAAACTGGAATACAAACCCACACGTCTAATTAAAAAGCCATGCTTTTAATATTAGGTATTTATGTTTTAAAAGGTAGTTCAGCCACGTTTCACAGGTTTATGATGCATAAATATTTACCAAGTAGAAAGAAGGCATATAATTAATCTCATTCAGACTCCTTTTTTCCAGTAACCAAACAAGTTCAAATACACAGAAACTATAGTCATCCTTAACTCCTGTCACTTAGCCATAAGTTCCTCTCCTGGAAACCATGTTAGCAGTTTTTTGTTTATCTTTCCAAAGTTACTTAATGTAAATACAAGCAATCCGTGCAAGCATATGTATATATAGACACCATACATTTCGGGTTCTCCTTCTTCATTTAAAACTAGAGCAGCATAGTCCACATATCATTTTGTGTATGGATTATTTCACATTAACATGTAACATGTAGTATTCCATTGTACAACTCTACTGTTACTCTTACTAACCAGTCTATTATTGATAGTCTCTATATTACTTCTAGTTATTTGCTGTTTAAAAAAAAATGTAGGCATGAACCTTGAGTTACATGACTTCACAAGTATGGACAGATAATTGTACCTGTAAAATATATTCTTAGATGTCAAAAGTCATGTCCTCCCCACTATTCCATTTTACTTTAGGCTTCAGAGAAACAACTCACAGCCAGACTTATGATGATTTATATTTATTTTATTCAAAAACTTTATCTAAATACCAAAATTGTACTTTTCATCTGAATAAAAAAAAATTAGAAATGTTTTTTCAGAATATGCTCAAAGACCAAAACAGCTTGAGGGGGCTAGTTTTAAGCCAAAGTGAAATGTCTTCATAAATATGCTGGTTCTCACTCCCCACTCAGAAGGTATCTGCCCCTGAGGACTCCACATCCCCCTGTATGGTGCTGACGCTCAGGGATTGAGAGCAATCCTCAGGTTTCATCGAGGGCAGCGTCACGGACATCTTAGCAGGCGACATCTGAGGAGTGAAGAGTGGCATTGCCTCACCACCTGCACAAAGGAGAAGTGTATTCAGTGACACCAGCAAATCTTGACTATTTTAGGTGCTTTTCCCCTTCTAAATAATAGGGGTGGGGGACCAAAACAAGGACTGCATGTGAGAGAGATACTTTTCTCTAGCTGATCAGTATCCATCAAAGAACTAAAACACACTTTCCCCTCCTTTCCTCCCTTGCTTCTAAGCAGTTAGAGAAAACATTTAAAAGTATACAAGTGTTAAAAATGGTGCGGTGAATTAGACAAAGGGGAATGAAAGGAAGGGAGGGGAAGTGGGAATAGGAAAGACAGTGGAATGAATCTGACATAACTTTCCTATGTTCATATATGAATACACAACCAGTGAAACTCCACATCGTGTACAACCACAGGAATGGGATCCTAATAAGTTATATTCCATGTATGTATGTCAAAATATACTCTGCTGTCATGTATGTCTAAAAATAATTTTAAAAATATTTTTTAAAAAGTACAGGGTTGGGGTTGTAGCTCAGTGGTAGAGTGCTTGCCTAGCATGTGTGAGGCACCGTGTTTGATCCTCAGCACCACATAAAAATAAATAAAATAAAAAGTATTGTGTCCATCTATAACTAAAAAAATATTAAAAAAATAAAAAGTGGTGGTACAGATGATAAATGCCAGATAAGACTAGGCAGGGTAGTTAAGACCTAGTCTCTGAAATCCAGACCAAAGATCTTACTAGCTGTGTGACTTTGGGGAAGTTATTCTAACCTCAATTTAAGTTTCCTCATATGTGAAATAGGATAATATATAAGGAAAAAATAATATTGGTAAAGAGCTCAACAACAGAGCTTAGCACTTAGTAAGTGCTCAAAAACTGAGAGCCACCATTACCACTGAAGGATATCACTGCTATCTATCACCACTGTTACCATTAAGTAAATAGCTAGTCCAACTACAAAAACCCACTATAACAGCTGAAAAACAGGGTTTGTTATTGGTTATAGAGAAAATATGATGTTTTAAAAAATATAAGTTAGGTAAAAGCATCTGAAAGCAAAGGTTGCCCAGGCACTTTGCTCTTCCTACTACTCACAGAGATGGACCTTCGACTCAGGATCATGCCCTGAATAATCATTACTACTGAGTGTCTGCTATTAATTAACAGAACTTATATAAGGGAAACAATATCAAAGAAAAATACTTAAGTGGTTATCCGAATATTATTGACATTTGACTTGGAAAGCATTTTTCTAAAAAACAGATTTTTCATTATCTTTATGTTTAATTAAATATGGAAAAAAATTCCACTCCATGATTGAGAGCAATATTATTATTGCCTAATATAGAAGCTGGTTGGTAGGCAGAGAGGAGCCAGCTTGAGATGAATATACCTATGTTTAAAAAAAAATTCAGAGTTCATTACCTATGTATCTCATATCTCTATCTGCCTTTACCCTAATTCACTTTTCTAAGTTTTTAGCACGTTATTAACTAACAAATAAAGAATGCCACCTTGGTATTATTTACAACTACAAAAATCCTCATTTTAAATTTCATGGATTTACTATAAGAACCTTACAAACAAATTCTTGTAACAATTCTTTGTGTGTATGTGTATTGGGTGGGGTGGGGTGCTGGGAACTGAACCAGAACCTTTTACATGCTGGGCAAGAGCTTTCACTAAGCTATGTTTCCAGTCATTTTTATTTTATTTTGGGACGGGGTCTTGCTAAGTTGCCCATGCTGTCCTTGAACTTGTGATCATTCTCCTCAGCCTCCTGAGTAACTAGGATGACAGGTATACAACACCGTGCCCAACTTCTTAAACAATCTTAAAGGGAGTCATAGTTATTTTGTAAAATCCTTTTGTTTTTTAAGTTGTTTACAAAGTAATAAAGTGGAACTTTCCACCAATTTTTTATAGGGGATACAGTAAAAGACAGTTTTGGAGATGACTCAATCACAATTGTCCTAGATCATCAAAACACTTGTAAATGGCAAATTCCTTTCATAAAAGGAAGTCTAACAAAGACTATTTCATTTATTTATTTTCTTGACAATATTAATTTTACTAAGTTGAAACATAGGCATTCATGAATACTTTCTTTTTTTTATTTGTTCTAATTAGTTATACATGACAGTAGAACACATTTTGATACATCATATATAGATGGAGTATAACTTCTCGTTCTTCTGATTGTACATGATGTAAAATTACGCCAGTATGTAATCACATATGTTTATAGGGTAATAATGTCCAATTCATTTTGTAATCCTTCCTACCCCCATACCCCTTCCCCTCCCTTCACTCCCCTCTGTTAAAGTACCTCCATTTTTCCCTAGCCACCCCCACCCTTGAATGTGAATTAGCATCTGCATGTCAGAGAAAACATTCTGCCTTTGATTCTCTGGGTTTGGCTTATTTCATTTAGCATGATATTCTCCAGCTCCATCCATTTACTGGCAAATGCCATAGTTTCATTCTTCTTTAAAGCTGAGTTTTATATATATATATATATATATATATATATATATATATATATATATATATATATATATATATCTCAATCACATTTTCTTTATCCATTCATCTACTGAAGGACACCTAGGTTGGTTCCATAGTTTTATCTATTGTAAATTGAGCTGCTATAAACATTGATGCAGCTGCATCACAGTAGTATGCTGATTTTAAATCCTCTGGGTATAAACCAAGGAATGGGATAACTGGATCAAATGGTAGTTCCATTTCAAGTTTTCTAAGGAATCTCCTTCTGCTTTCCAGGGTGGCTGCACCAATTTGCAGGCCCACCAGCAATGTATGAGTGTACCTTTTCCCCCCACATCCTCATTAACATTAATTGTTGCTTGTATTCATGATAATTGCCATTCTGACTGGAGTCAAATGAAATCTTAGAGTAATTTTGATTTGTGTTTCTCTAATTGCTAGAGATGTTGATGAATTGTATTTCTTTTTCTGTAAAGTGTCTGTTCATTTCCTTTGCCTGTTTATTGATTGGGTTATTTTTTTTCTGGAGTTTTTTTGAGTGCTTTATATATCCTGAAGATTATTGCTATATCTGAGGTGCATGTAGTAAAGATTTTCTCCCATTCTGTAGGCTCTCTCTTCACAATATTGTTTCCTTTGTTGAGACACTTTCTAGTTTGAATCCCTCCCATTTATTGATTCTTGATTTTACTTCTTGTGCTTGAGGAGCCTTGTTAAGGAAGTCAGGTCCTAAGCTGATGTGATGAAGATTTGGACCTAATTTTTCCTCTGTTAGGCGTAGGGTCTCAGTTCTAGTGTCTAAGTCTTTGATCCACTTTGAGTTGAGTTTCATGCAGGGTGAGAGAAAGAGATTTAATTTTGTTTTACTACATATGGATTTCTAGTTTTCCCAACATCATTTGTTAAAGAGGCTATCTTTTCTCCAGTGTATGTTTTTGGTGCTTTTGTTTAGTAAGGGATAACTGTATTTATGTGTGTTTATCTCTGTGTCTTCTATTTGTACTATTGGTCTATGTGTCTGTTTTGGTGCCAACACCATGCCACTTTTGTTATTATGGCTCCGTAGTATAATTTAAGGTCCGGTATTATGATGCCTCCTGCTTTCACTCTTCTTGCTAAGGATTGCTTTAACTATTCTGAGCCTCTATTTTTCCAAATGAATTTCATGATTGCTTTTTCTAATTCTATGAAGACTGTCATTGGTATTTTAATTAAATCTGTATAATGCATTTGGTAGTATGGCCATTTTGATGATATTAATTCCAAGAGCATGGGAGATCCTTCCATCTTCTAAAATCTTCATTCTTTTTTTAGTATTCTGTAGTTTTCAGTGTAGAGGACTTTCATCTCATTTGTTAAATTGATTCCCAAGGTTTTTTTGTTGTTGTTGTTGTTTTTTGTTGTTGTTGTTTTGAGGCTATTGTGAATGAGGTAGTTTTCCTAATTTCTCTTTCGGTGGATTCATCACTGACATATAGGAACAAGTTTGATTTAAGAGTGTTGATTTTATATCCTGCTACTTTGCTGAATTCATTTATTAGTTCTAGAAGTTTTCTGGTGAAATTTTTTGGATTTTCAAATATAGAATCATGTCATCAGCAAATAGTGATAGTCTGAGTTGTTCTTTTCCTATTCATATCCCTTTAATTCATTTCTTCTAATTGCTCTGGCTAGAGTTTGAAGGTCGATGTCGAATAGAAGTGTCTTTGATGTGTCTTTATCTGTTTGGGGTATCAGGGTGATACTAGCCTCAGAATGAGTTTGGAAAGGTCCCTTCCTTTTCTATTTTCATGGATTAATTTGAGGAGTATTTGTGTTAATTCTTCTTTTAAGGTCTTATAGAACTCGGCTGAGAATCTGTCTGGTCCTGGACTTTTCTTGATTGGTAGGCTTTTGATGGCATCTTCTATTTCACTGCTTAAAACTGATCCGTTAAATTGTGTATGTCTTCCTGATTCAGTTTGGGTAGGTCATATGTCTCTAGAAATTTGTTGATGTCACAATGACTATTTGAAATACTTCACTATCCTTTTATTTCATTGTATCAATTTCATTTTTTAAAATATTTATTTTTTAGAAGTAGTTGGACACAATACCTTTATTTTGTTTATTTATTTTTATGTGGTGCTGAGGATCAAACCTAGGGCATCACACATGTTAGACGAGAGCTCTGCCACTGAGCCACAATCCCAGCCCCTCAATTTCATTTTTTCATAAAAAGAAGAGAGCAGATTTTGCATCATTATAACAATATCGCAAACTGTAGTACCATTTTATTTAAGGGGAAGGTAATTCTTAAATAGAATAAATATTTTAAAAAGAAAGACTTGAAATTTAGCTCTCTCAAGATACGATAAAAACTAAAGTTAAGAAATACTAGTAATCCTAGTGGCTTGGGAGGCTAAACCAGGAGGATTGCAAGTTCAAAGCCAGCCTCAGCAACAATGAGGTGCTAAGCAACTTGGTGAGACCCTGTCTCTAAATAAAATACAAAACAGGGCTGGGGAAGTGGCTCAGTGGTTGAGTGCCCCTGAGTTCAATCCCCAGTACTCCCTTGCCCCCCAAAAAAGAAATACCAAAAAACTGCTGGACACAGTGATGCAAATGTATAATCCCAGCAGCTCGGAAGACTGAGGCAGGAGGATCACAAGTAAAAGCCAGCCTCAGCAACTTAGCAAGGCCCTAAGCAACTTAGTGAGACCCTGTCTCAAAGTGTAAAGTTAAAAAAAATTTAAAAAAAGGGCTGGGGATGTGGCTCAGAGGTTCAGTTCCCCTGGGTTTAATCCCTGGTATTTAAAAAAAAAAAAAGGAGGAAGAGAAGGAGGAGGAGGAGGAGGAGGAGGAGGAGAAGAATTATTAATATCACCTTATATTTTACAAAGTCATGATGCACAGTACACAAAATAACTAGGAAAGCATCCACTATCAGAACTTCTTATCCTGTCAATAAAATTAAAAATTAACAGAAATAACAACTAAAGCCTATAGCAAATTAATATTTCACCCATACAATCAATTTAAAGTTACCTTCCCCCAATTATTCTTAAGAAAAATATCATTCCTTGGGTTAGTCACTGATCTGCCAAAAACTACACTGATGCCAAATATTTGTCCATTAACTAATTTCAAAACACTGCTTTATACATACCTTCATTCTCTACAATACACATAAAAATTACTGATTAAACTGCTCAATGATGTAGCTTGTTTGGGGGGAAATTTTGAGGAAATATCCATAGAACATAATAAATTCAGTCATTGAAAAGTCATTACTTTCAGCTACTGCCTTATATTTATATAGCAACTCAATTTTTATAAATATCTTTCCCCCCAAACACCTTATCTAACAGGAATTCTTGGAGACAGACAAGGTAACTAAGACACAGATAGAGAGAGTAAAGTAGCTTTCAAAAGGCATATGCTGACTAAGTAAATATCTATGTCAATCTACTGTATGTATGGAACTAAGATGGTGCTCAGAGGATACAGAGAAAAGAGACACAGCCCCCATGATCAAGATGGAGAGAAACATGTACAGGGATACTTAGTTTAAACCAGATGGACTTAAAAGATGGGAAGACAAGAAGGAAAAGACAAAATAAGACAATGAAGGAAAACAACAAAATAAAATCAAGATTTGTTAATGTGTAAAGGAACTCTGAGTATTCTTAGACTGGACTGAAGGAATGGTGAGAGATAAGGCTCTAAAAGCCAGGGCAAGTCCCCTGAAAATGGAATGTCACAAAAGATTTTGAATAGAAAAGTATATATATTTTCAAAAAGATAATTCTAATAGCTGTATGGAAAATAAGGAGAGAGGAGAGTGGTCTATGGCAGTGGTCCACACAGAACTAATGATTCTTAGTGATGGAAAGAGAGACAAGATATTTTGGAGGAAGACTCAGTACTTAAAAACTGAATTTGGTGCTGAAATGACAGATCTGGCTAAGTAAGCAGTAACAAACTCTAACAAATTTGAGAATTACAGAGGTAAACAGAGATAGGGAGATACTGGCACCAGTTGTATCCCTGATGACTATGGATGCCTGCAAGATGTACAAATGGATTTTTCCTTGTAAGGTACTTTTAGTGATATAAAATTAGTAGTCATCTACACAAATATACTGATTAATAGGAATTGAAATAACCTCGGTGAGAGAAAATAGATTGAGAGCAGAAACAATAACAAAAATGTGGGGAAGGGCAAAGAAACATGAGTAAAGAAAACCTAAAGGGAACAAAAGGGAAGTGTCAGGATCAATAAGTAGGAAGACATGCAGAAAAGTCAAACAGAGATAATTTTCAAAGTGGAGAGTCTAGAAATAATTTGTCAAATTCATAATTGAATATAACTTCTATAACTCATTATCTTTACACTATATTAAATACCTTAATTATTTGCCACAAAAATTATGACTTTTAAAGGTGGTGGAAGAAAATTTTACTTAAGCAGTGGTAGGGGCAGCTAAGGAGAGAATGAAGTTTCAAGTACAAGTCCCTTTATAACAGGTCAAGGCCAGGGTCCAAAAGAGGTCTTCTGTGCAGTCACTTAGCAATGATCCAACAAGACTGTGGGTGTGATTGAGGAAATTAAGGTCAGACAGGATGAAAGCATTGATTCTGGATTAGGGCAGATCTGGGCTTATCTATCCATCCATTCACCAAATATCAAGAGGACACCTACTATGTCCAAGTCACTGTTCTGGAATCTGTAGAATGCAGAAATGAAGAGAATAAAAGCTCTGATCTCATAACCTCACATGCTAGTTGGATGCAGAGGACAAATGACACAAAAGTGAGGAAATAAAAATATGATGTCAAGAAGTGAATAAATGGTATAAAGAAAAGCATGTAGGATGTAAAAGGGACAGAGAATGATAAAAGATGTGGGGAAAATTTCTGGACCCCAATTTTCTCATCTATAAAATAACCTCAGAGGGTTTTGTGAGGGTTAAATGAGGTAATGCTTCTGAAGTGTTGTTGTACAGTGCTGGCACACAGAAAATACACATGCAGATCAACTCGGGCTTTTACAAAACTTGAAAAGAACTAAGAGGCAATGGTCTTCAGGGTAGACTGCAGAAGGTACTCTAGTTTAAGCAAAGGGATAAAAATGTTTCAATGAAACATTATAAGAAAAAAATTGCTTAGCTTTTTGAGTTCTTAATATACTCTAGAGATTAGTGCTCTATCTGATGTGTGAAAGGTAAAAATTTGCTCCCAAGATGTAGGCTCTCTATTCACCTCACAGATTATTTCTTTTGCTGAGAAGAAACTTTTTAGTTTGAATCCATCCCATTTATTGAGTCTTGGTTTTATTTATTGCACTATAAGAGTCTTATTAAGGAAGTTGGGGCCTAACCCCACATGATGAAGATTAGGGCCTACTTTTTCTTCTATTAGACGCAGGGTCTCTGGTTTAATTCCTAGGTCCTTGATCCACTTTGAGTTGAGTTTTGTGCATGGTGAGAGATAGGGGTTTAATTTCATTTTGTTGCATATGTATTATGAGATAATTGTAATTTTGGGGGTTAGTCTCTGTGTCCTCTATTCTATATCATTGGCCTACCAGTCTGTTTTGGTGCCGATACCATGCTGTTTTTGTTACTATTGCTCTGTAGTATAGTTTAAGGTCTGGTATAGTTATGCCACCTGCTTCGCTCTTCTTGCTAAGGATTGCTTTAGCTATTCTGGGTCTCTTATTTTTCCAGATGAATTTCATGATTGCTTTTTCTATTTCTATGAGAAATGCCATTGGGATTTTGATCAGAAATGCATCGAATCTTTATAGTGCCTTTGGGAATATAATCATTTTTATAATATTAATTCTGCCTATCCAAGAGCAAGATAGATCCTTCCATCTTCTAAGGTCTTCTTTGATTTCTTTCTTTAAAGTTCTGTAGTTTTCAATGTATAGATGGACTCTAGATAGGGCAGAGGTTGGGAGGGGGAGGGAGGGGGCAGGAGGTTGGCAAGGATGGTGAAATGTGATGGGTATCATTATCCAAAGTACATGTATGAAGACACGAATTGGCGTGAACATACTTTATATACAACCAGAGAGATGAAAAATTGTGCTGTATATGTGTGGAATTGTAATGCATTCCATTGTCATTTATTTTTAAAAAATCAATTTAAAAAAGTGTACTATGAAAGGCCTTCAAATAATTATCCTGTTATTTTAAACTCTATTTAACTGTTTTGATCAAGTTATATCAATAAAATTCACCATCTTATTTAAAGGTGTTTGCTAATGTCCATTTTGGGAAGACTTTCAAAAAATGCATTCATTTAAACAAACTAAAAATCACAGTTTCAGAACTTTCAAAGAAATTTTTTTTGACTAGGAACAAAGAAAAGCATCACTTCAATTACTGTTAACAGGCAAAAAAAGTTAACATTCATATACAGTTATGGTCCACACAGAGTTTAAATTCCATTTTTTTAAAGAAAAGACATAATATCTTAATAAATCACAGGAAAGCAAATATAAATCTTCTACCTATATTAAATATAGTTTGATGCTTTTAAAGTTTGACTTTTAAAATTTCCACAGCCAAGTCATTACTCTATGATGTAATTGTTTCAACAGCTGTTTTCAGGTCTAAAAAAAGATGATTCCTTGATTCCATGGGTTTGTAGAATGTCATTTAACCTGGCACACATTTAGGCTGGGAATGCCATAGAGTCAGACCATGTATTTGATGCTTCCTATGACATGCTTTAATATACTTTTTAAACATTCTAAATACCAAGTTTTTGCTTTAAGAGTATTTCAAATTCAAAATAAATGTTTTTTTTATGTTTTCTGTTCTTTGATACTGGATTTAGAAGACTAAAGAACAGAAAAATTAAAAATAATTTATTCTAACACAGTAGCAATATGGAATTTTTAATATCCATTGAAGATATTGCTTATGTATTTTACATAATTTAAAAAATACAATTACCATAGGCTTCTAAAAGCTTTTAGGTTTAAATAATCTATTTCATCAATAGGTTTCAGAATCTGACTCTAATCCTTAAACACAGTGATACACTGTTATATCTCTTATTTGCAAACTGAGAAGAATCCAAACAAAGCATTGTCTCCTAAGACAATATGACATAAGCAGAGAAAGCAAGTTTTCTCAGTAGTTCCATGGAGGAGTACAGCACCTCAAATTCCCCATTTTGACTGATTACACATAACACAAGTTATATGTATGCATTTCTGGTGTTCTACAAGATGAATAGGTAAGGGTATGACTTTTAATTGCCAGGGTTTTGGGTTTTCCCACATTCAGATAACGTTTCATTTCTTACATTAAAAAGGAAACAAAATGTAATAATCTTTAATCCAATTACAGAAAGAATCTTAACCCAGGGTCCATTGACAGGTGACTGGGGAATCTGTGAATACCCTGAAACTTCATGCAAATTATTTTCATATAGGTAGAATTTGGGAAAGAGATATGTGGTCATAACTTTCAGCATCTTAAATGGGTCTATGGGTCCCAAGTTTTTAAGAATTATGGACTTAAGAGATACCCCAGACCCAAGTACAAGTGAATCACATTCTTCTCTGAGTTGTTTTTCCAGCAGTAGTCATAAAATATTAGGAGTTCCTTTCTTGTTAATTGTGAACACCTTATTCTCCAAAGTCTCCTTGATTGCAGCACTTATTGAATTGCACTGTAATTGTTTTTTATGTGTCTGTCACTTCCTGTGGATAACATACTCCTTGAAAACACACACAAGGACTGACAGTTATTGTCTTCCCAGTGACTTGCACAGTAGGTATGCTAGCTTGAGAGTCTGCTATTCCCGTTAAATAGGTGCTCCACTAGGCCAGTGACTATCTTGTTTCTATTCAAAGTTGTTGCATGATGCTGGGCCCACACTGGACCTTGAAATGCTTGCTGAACCAGTCTTGTGGTTCCTGCTAAAAGCTTAGATTCACATTTACCAGATCTTATCTTTAAAATGAGCTGAGTTCCAGCAATGTAGTTGCTTCCCAGCTGTCTGTGAGAATGTTACAGTTTTTCAGCTGGGGGTTCTTGAATCATTTTCCGTCTACCCTGAGCTCATTTACTCTTGCTTCAATTCCTGTGTACACTGTCCTGCTGTATTCCATTCTCCTCACCTACTTAACCCAGCCTTGCAGATTTTGCAACATCATAGCTTCAGTGCTTGAGAACTAAACAAATTCTACAATCCTTCCTGATAGAGAAGGTGCTTAGAAAGATGATGTTAAGTATAGTAGGTAATATTTTATTTGCCTCTGCTTTCCAGAATTAGTCACTATTAAACATTTCTCACTTTCACGTTTAAAAGAATGTTTTTAAAATGTTACAATATTCTTATCCCAAAATATGTCTTAGACATATAAATCCTATTACACTTTTTTGAGTTTACTATTGCTTCTGTTTTTCAAATGAGTTGACAAATGCTTATTTTAAATTTATAATTTCAGATAAAAATAAAGTAGTTCCTATAGGAAGAATAAATGTACCAGCACCTGTAAAAACAACTCTTAATTCTTTTTCCTCTAAAAAAGCAATAGTTAATCTGAAAGATTTGTTTCTTCTTATGCCAGGTTCCAGCTGCTTCACTTTGTTTAAAACTGACTTCAAAGTTTAAACACTATCCTGTCCCAACAAATAACCTTCCCCCAGATGGAATTATCCCGAATACTATCCTCAGTACTCTCAATACCACACCTGCAGCCTTTTAATTCAACATTTTATAAACTTTCCAAAAGGAAAAGATAGATTTGTTTTCTGTCCTCAAACTTTTGCCTTTTGGAGAATTTAGTACATGGAGAGAGTTCTATACCTTGGGTGAATTTATACACATTTTAGAAAAATTAAAAACTGATAGTACTATTTCTACTGTATTGATTATTATGTGAAAGAAATTCTAAGGAAATTAAAAAAAAAAACTAATCAGTTCCAAGTTCAAGAACTTTTAAAGTAAAGATCTTACTTGTAAATACAGATGCAAGGTACAGATTGGGCTCAATTTGTGTTCGATCCATATCACCTGGTGCAATTAAAAAAATTGGAAGAAATTTATTTAAGAATAGAAATAATCATGATTCATTCCTATTCAATAAAAAGAACACAAACCAAATGCACTTCTAGTTACTCTCATAAAACTAGATAAATAGAAGCCCAGCCTAGTGACTTTAATGTAAAGAAGGAAGTTAAACAACTAAATTTAATGACTGTCAATAGAAAAATACTTTACCACTACAAAAAGTAGTTGAGAATCTCCCTTCTCTCTAGACCAGCCTGGGGCATATTGTTCAACACAATCTACATAAAACAACCAATAAAGTTTTCAGGAGCAAAGAAGAGCAATATACTATTAAACCAACAAAATTTTAAAATAGGCTGGAGGAAAAAAGTCTTTTCATGGCCAGGGAATTAGGAAGCAGACAAAAGTTAAATAAATAAAAGAGAAAAATCTGTAGCACATATACAAACTCGGTATTCCTAATCCAAAACCCTGAAATGCTCCCAAATCTGAAACTTTTTGAATGCCAACATGAAACCACAGGTGAAAAATCCACACATGATCTCATGTGATGAGTCACAGTGAACACACAGGTACACAAAAAATATTGTATAAAGTTATCTTCAGGTTGTGTGCATAAGACATATATGAATCATAAATAAACTTTATGTTTAAAATTGAGTCCCATTCCCAAGATATCTCATTATATGTATGCAAATATGCCAAAATTCTAAAAAACCCTAAATCCAAAAAACTTCTGGTCCCAAGCATTTCAGATAAGGGTTACACAACTGTAGTTCTCAGGCCAACAAAATACCCTGGATACTAAGGCCCATGTTGATGGCATGATATTAACCTGTGTTCTGAAATACAGTCAATTAATAGCCATTGATAACTCTTTTCAAACAAATTCTTTGGGGCAGAATTATAAGGAAAAAATTATAATATGGAACAGCATTTATTTTCTCATTTTTTTCTAAGATAAAAAAATCACATCTTAGGGAAAATGCATGGAAACGGAAGGAGACCCTCAGAGTTATACAAAAGTACATACAAGAGGAAGTGAGGGGAAGGGGAAAAATAATACAAGGGGGACAAACGAATGTCAGTAGAGGGGGCAGAGAGAGAAGAGGGGAGGGGAGGGGAGGGGAGGGGTGATAGTAGAGGATAGGAAAGGCAGCAGAATACAACAGACACTAGTATGGCAATATGTAAATCAATGGATGTGTAACTGATGTGGTTCTGCAATCTGTATATGGGGTAAAAATGGGAGCTCATAACCCACTTGAATCAAATTGTGAAATATGATATATCAAGAACTATGTAATGTTTTGAACAGCCAACAATAAAAAATTAAAAAAAAAAATAATAATTTGAAAACCCACATTCCTTCTGTTAATAGCACCTATTAGTTCAAACTAACTTTTTAATCAATATTATTCCTCTTATAACTGATGCAGAAATTCATGAAATATTTTTCAGCGTTTTTAAACATAATTATTTTCCCCTTAATGCCTTTGTTCGATTACATTTATTAATAATTACTTTCATTGATGCAGTTTCAAACTTTGATCTTCCTTTTCTTTCTAAAATAACCCTGCTTGTGGAAGCAAACTTTTGTTAGATTGAAACTAAATTTCTTTTGCTATTGTTTTATTTTTAGTACAGTGAGAATAAGATATCTTCATACCTGTTGTGCATTATTTCAAGTTTTGTTATCAAGATTATTTGGAATAAAGCAAATTGAGAAAATTAAAAAAAAAAATCACATCTTTTATTGAACAAAAATTTCAGGTGGCTTTTTCAAGAAGATAAGATTTCAGTGAACAAAATTATAAGCATAACATATTTAATTACACTGGGAAGTTTATTCTCACTAACAACAAACCATGTCAAACTATTATAGTTATTGGAAAACTTAGAAAAATTAAGAATGTTAAAATATGAAATATCCAACACAAATCAATGAAGAAAACACTGAAGCTGAAATAGAAGAGCTTTAAAAGAAAATCAGCAGCAAATACAAGATACTCGTATATTTGAAATCTACAGAGACCAAAATTGAACTCCAACTGTGATAATTTTAAAAAACCTTCAAATGTACTAGCTATGCTTATTGTGGTATAAAAATTAGATACTATCTTTATTCAACTCCCACTCTCACTGTTTCAAGAATTAGAGAGGAAGAGGAGATACTGCTTGGTCCCTCTGGCTCAATATTGCTGCCTTTCAGATTTTACAGAGCACATACAGTCATAAGATACAAACACAGAAACAACATGGCAGTGTTACAGTATCACAATCAGTATCACCCATGGAAGAACCATTTGTTATGTTATAGCTTGTGCAGAAGCTCTTCAAAAATTGTTATGTAAGAGGACAGGAATCTGGGATTTAAAATGGTTGTACTCATATTTTTAAATTTTTGACTTGAGAGCAATACTTAAATCTGTAACTCTTTATACTACTGTTTTTAACAAAGTATTTATAAATTATCCAAGAAAACTACATAGTAGTATATGGCTGTTAACAGCAAAACAAGGATGAAGCCCCTCAAAACCCATAAAATATGAAATTTTATTTTTATTTTTTGTTGCTGGAGATTGAAGTACCAAGGGGTACTTTACTATAGAGCTACATACATCCCCAGCCCTTTTTTATTTTTTTATTTTTAATTTTGAGACGGGGTCTTGCTAAGTTGCTAAGGCTGACCTCCAACTTGTGATCTATCTACCTCAATCCTGAGTTGCTGGAATCATAGGCGTGCACCACTGCGCCCAGTCAAAACATGAATTTTTAAATGGGTGTCCAAAATTTAAGGTAAAATCTAATAAGGAGGTATCTAAAATTAATAACACTCAGGTTACTTGCCTTTTTTATACCACTTTAAGTTCACTTAAATAAAAAGAATATTATTAGGGCATTTAAAACCATATTAAAAGAAGTTGACACTTTTTAAACAATATTCTGAATTAAGTTGCTTATTGGCTACAAAACTAGTATGTACATAAACTCTCTCAAATAACAGCATTTTCAGAAATAGGATCTTGGCAACATAAAAGCTTGTATCATCCAACTGCGAAGAAGTAAATTAATTCAGAAAATAGATGACCCACCTATCCAGAAATGTAGACCATGATTTATTTGAATAATGTACATTTAATTATTAAAACTCATTAAAAAGCATTTAAGTACTTGAATGTATTGCTGTTAAGTGTTATGACATGGAGTGCCTGCCTTTTAGGGGCAAGAATGTCGGGGGGACATTCCAGCATTAAATCTGGTCGAGAACTGTGAGACTCTGTTTTAGTAGACAACTTTATCTACAATTCACTTCCTGTTGGTTCAACAGGCTGTGAAACACTGCTAAAACATTCTTTTCAGACAATTCTTTATAAAAGTATGCCATAATGGTTTAAAAACTAAAAGAATCTTAAAAATTACAATAGGTTTGCCTTGTGAAAGAAGCCACGGATTCTGATTTCATTTACCTAAGTTCAAAAATAACAAAACTAAACTTATGCTCTCAGAAGTAAGAATAATAGTTTCGTCCTTATGGGAGCAGGGCTGTGAATGACAGGGAACACTAGGGGATTAAGGAGTCACTGGCAATGTTGTTTCTTGAGTTGGGTACTGGTTGACAAATGTGCTCTGCTTGTTGACAGTTCTTTGATCTGTACACTTAGGCTTTGTATACCTTTCTTTATGTATATTATTTTTCCATAAAAAGTTAAAATTGTAAAAAAAAACCAATTAATTAGTTTCAGCAATTAAAAGGTAGTATCTTTGTAATTTTTAATGGTTTTCTAATGATGAGTTAGGCAAAACACTAATCTTACCAGATATCCTTTAACATCAAGTGACTAGTTACTGCTAAGCCACTGTCCATATTGCTGACTATAAGGAAATAAATCTGGAAACACAATAAGCTGAACCTTGTCAGAAGCAAGTGAGCTTTTGTGGAGGTTGCTCTGCTCTCCAACAGCTTACTATCAAAATATCCAATGTTCTATGATTATTGGCTCCTTTCTTTAACGGAAACACAAATTGGAATCTAATTTCAACCAATCTTGAAAGTGTTTCTGAAATCTTAACATGTCCTATAAATGCACAGTAATTCCCTCTTTTTCTGGGTGCCAATAAAGTTTATAAAGCAATGACACTGTAACTACACTTAAACATAACTGTAATTCTTATTCAACAATAACTCCTATAATTCTAATTTGGCCATATTATACAGGCTACAATGTGCAGAGAAGGATACTATTATAACATTCTTATAAATGACATCTGATAGCCACCAAGGGCTGAAGGCAAAGTAACTTCCTAATATTTACTAAACACTTTGAAGCTAAGGACCCCTATTAACCTATCCACAGAAAAATCCATTTTCTGTGATAGAGATCCTTCCTAAATATGGAAACTTCTCTCAAATTATGGCTTGTGATTATCACTAAAAATACACTACCTTATCTGTGCAGTCTTTACAATAGGCTTTGCTATATCTAGCCATTTCTAACTACATTTGGAAAGAAAAATTAAATCTGACAGAGTGACTAGTTCACTTCCCCAAGGCCAGACCTGGTAACTTTTAAAAGAGTGAAAGAATGAAAAATGAGCTTTCAAATACAGGAAGCCACTAGAAAATAAGAACACCACCACTTCATATCCTAGAATAAGAGCTTTAAAGATTTTCTGTTGAATAGTAAGTTTCAGGTGGGGGAGGAGGGTCGGGCGGGTAGGTTTCTGCTCACTGTACACACGACACCAATGGGAATAAGGGCCAGTCCAAGTTCTACGTTACCATTACTCTGGGTAATAGTTCCAAGCTGTGAGGCACAGCTGTATAGCCCTGCCAGCAAGGCCATCACAGCAGTGCTTTGATAGCATGGGGCCCCAAAGTGTCAGGATATAGAGAAGGCAGCAGTTGTTGGCTGTGAAAATAGTCTGATACAAACCAGATGGGAACTTACTAGATGGGCAACACAAAGGAAAACAATTGGCTCATTCAACAAAGTCAGGGCCCTGCCCAAGAATTCACAGAAGACAGTAACAGTCACCCAGAGTTGATGCAAACAAGAAACAGCCATGTGGTTATAGTTTAAAGAATTGTTTTTCCTCAGACTAAACAAAGTTTTGATTTCTAATTCTTGTATTCATTAACTGTAGTTTGGTGTACAGGCCTTTTTGTCAAAGACAAATATTTCATTTGTACAATATATACTTTTATGACACCAAGAGAAATATATGGGGACACAGAAAATAATTTTGAGCTACTTCCTGTAAAGTGTTATGAACATTGGCTAAACCATTTCAGGAAACTGGTAAATTTAGAAAATGATTGATCATTCTGACACAATAATTAGAAAATATCTAACATAATATTTCCAGGACTTCCTAAGTCCTGATTTTAAAAAAAAAAAAAATGTAGTCAGAATGACTCTAAAGGCAATAATCACAGGGCTTTCAGCAGAACTACTTTTCTACCTAAATGATTTTTTTCTGACTTCATTAGGTGATATAGTATTACTGTACTTATATTCACAGGAAAAAAGTACCCAAGTTCTGTACCTGTATATTCTGAGCTGATAAGTATAAACAAACACTAACAATTAGATTTTAAAATACTTTCAGCAATAATATTTCACTTACTGTCTTTTACAGATACGTATTCCACATACCATATATTCATGTATACTTATGTTTTAGTATTAAACAGAGGAATTAGCATTCTAGCTTAAAATAATTCACAAGTAATTGTATTTTCCACTAGAAATCCCAGCATAATTTGGGCTTCTGCATTTACTACTAATTTAAAAATAAACACAATGCTGGGAACATAGCAGTGGTAGAGTGTGTGTTGTGATGTGCATGTCCTAGATTCAAGCCCTAACACCACCAAAAAATAAAAATTAAAAAAATTTTAAAAACTATATTCAAAAAAGTCTTAAATTTGCAGTTATCATTCTTAGGCTTACTGACAATTATTTACAGACTTCAGTGAAACTGCCCATTTCTACTTTTATGGGGTGCTTATATAGAGACAGACATGAACCTAAAAGACTAACATAAATTTAAGAAAAAAAATCTTAGTAAAAGTTTTTTGTTTGTTTTTCACTCATAAAAGTCTCAATATGACTTCAGAGAAGACAAGAACTTCATCACGTAGGACTCTGTAAAAACTAAAAAGGCTAGGGAATGTACCACAGTGGTCAAGCACTTCTGGGTTCAATTCCTAGTATACACACACACACACACACACACACACAACAGTACTGAGACTATTCAACCCCCTCTGAGCTTCAGTTTTCCTACCTGAACAAATTAACACCTTTACATACTGATAACTTTACTGTTGCTGTGAGAATGAAAGCTACAATGTAGAAGAGTTCTTTCCGCAGGAAACCATTTGAGAAATGTTTGTTTCATCATAGTAGGTTTAGGGCAAGAAACAGATCTGCCAGACTTGGCAGTGGCTGTGTCTGTCCTAGTGTAACTCTATACAAGATACATTGACTTGTAGAATAGAAGCTCTTCTAAGTGAAGAGCTTAGATACAATATTTTATGAGGAATAGTAAAAGGAGCATGACATTCAGACTTCAAATTATAATTACTGTCATCAAATATTTGAAAGATTGTTTCATTCAAAGACTTCTAACACTCATAGAAAAAAACTAGAACCAATAAGTGAGAAGTTAAAAAAGTAATGTTAACTGAGAAAGAAAATTATGGATTCTCTGTCCATAAAATGTAGAGCAAACTAGTATGTTCTTGATACTGTGGGATTATCACCTGTTGGATCTAATGTCCTCTTTTTGGCCTCCCCTTTTTTCCCTACCTTTAAATCTTTGGAGTGTCTACCTCAAGCCTAGAAGTTTCTCCTTCCTGGCTATATTCAGTACTTTAGGTATTTCACCCATATTCATTGTTTTCAATGGCATCTATACTATCAACTCTCAGATACTGTGGCCTGCTCAGATATCACATATGGAGTTACAATGTTCAGTTGACCCTCTATGACAATATTAATTTTAATCACTCAACCAAGATACTGTCTTTTGTTTTCCTTTTGAATGAGTGAGCTAATTTTCAAGGAGATACTTTAAGGTCATACAAATATTCTGTTCCTCATCAAACTTTCCCTGTGCATTTAGCATCCATAATGACCTTTGCATTGCCTAACTTTTATTATGATGGTTGGAAAATGTTGATATTCCAATATTAGCACTCATTCCACATTTGCCAGTTGACACTTACCATTTTTCGGTAAACCTTTTATTTCTCTTATCGCCTCATTATCTGAAATTGTTGTAAATTTGTTTGTTTTTTATCTGTTAACAAGTATATAAGCTCCATGAAAGCAGGAATTTTATCTATTATGTTTCACAGTATCCTTGAGGCTTTAAACCATGTCTGGCACATAGCAGTTACTCAAAATTAATGCATAAATGGCAAGAAAGAAAGAAAGGAAGGAAGGAAGGAAGGAAGAAAACTGTTAGCAAGAACATTGAACTAGACAGGGGAATAGGGATACATACTGCATTTGATTAGATACACATTTATTGAGAATCTGCCATTGAAGATAGTGTGGTAGACAGTAGGTGGTACTGAGATGAATGAAGCAAGGCCACTGTCTCTAGACAAGACGGCAGCTGTTAAAAAAAATCATAAAAGATATGATAACAAGGGCTAAAAATGAAGTAATACCAAATGGCATGGATGTTTCAAGGACACCCAGTGAACCAAGAATATGTTTCTGAGATGGAGAAGTTCTATCAAAGGGCAGGGAAGAAAAGGTTCAAAGGGGAGATTGAGAAAGGACAAGGGGAGCTTGAATTTGACTAAAAATAAATAATCTCACTAACACATTAGGGGATACTGGTAGGTATGCTGGGGGAAGGGGTTGAGAGAGAGAGAATTATTAAGTGAGTATAGCTACAAGTGACCTACCCCATCTCATTCTGTAGATAAGAAGTGATTCTGATCCTTTCTCATCCCACCCCCACATTATGTCTTTTCCCTTTCTTGCCTGAACATCATCCCTATCCTCTCCACTATCACATTTACCCCCACCTTTCCCTTCCTTTTACACACTTCCTTCCTTTCTCTGCAACTGTTCTTTTCTTCTCTCTTGACTACATCTTTCCCCCTCTCCCTGTGCCAATAATAGAAATTAGACAGGATCAAAACTGCAGGTAGAGGGCTGAGCCTGTGGCTCAGTGGTAGAGCACTTGCCTTGCAAGTGTGAGGCACTGGGTTCGATCGTCAGCACCACATAAACATAAATAAATAAAATAAAGGTATGTGTCCATCTACAACTAAAAAAAAAAAAAAAATTAAAAAACTGCAGGTGAAAAGATTACCTCTACAGAAGGGGAAGGGGGGAATCACAGCTCACTCTTCAACCCAAAAAGAAAGAAAAAATGAGATTAATGTAGAGCCATAAGAAGTTGAGGGCAGAGCAGCCAGAACTCTTTACATTGGAAAGAGAAGACCTTCCAAAAGAAGAAGTTTATATTAAAAAATAATTGAGGAGATAAAATTGAAATTAGTGTTTGGGGTGGAGAACTGAAGTAAGTGCTATGTGAAAGCTAAATAAGATCAATCAATAAAAAGAATCACTGGAAAAAAGCAAAAGTTCAGTCCAAGCCCCACATCCCAGTAGCTAACTGGCTATATCTGACAAATTACATCTTAATTCCAAAGGAACAAAATCAGAAACACTTGAAAATAGAATACAGAATGGAGATCAGTGTAGATCAAGGAGACATTGAAATCTTGGATGGTGAAAACACTGTACTTGTACTTACACAAGTGCTATGGTTTTAATGTCCCCACCAAAACTTATATTGAAATTTAATCCTCATTGTGAGATATTCAGGGGAAGAAAATTAATCCTACTGTGCTATTTAGTGGTGGGACTTTCAGGAGGTAATTAAAGTTAAATGAGGCCATAGGGGTGTGACTTTAAAAAAGGAGGAGGAGAGACTTGATCTAGTATGTTCTGTCTCATCACATGATACCCTGGTGTTACTCTGGGACTCTGCGGAGTCTCCACCAACAAGGAGGACCTCACCAAAGACAGCTACCCAATCTTGAACTTTCCAGCCCTCAGAACAATGAGCTGAGTCAACTTTTAGTTTTTATAAATTACTCTGTCTGTGGACTGAAACAATAGGTAACTATAGGTCAAAAATGATATGGAGCTGGGCTCAGAGGCACATGCCTGTAATCCTAGCAGTTCAAGAGGCTGAGGCAGAAGGAACACAAGTTCAAGGCCAGCCTCAGCAACCTTTAGAGGCCATATGTAACTTAGCAAGACCTTGTCTCAAAATAAAATATGAAAAAGGGCTGGGGATGTGGCTTAGTGGTTAAGCACCCCTGGGTTTAATCCCTGGTATCCCCACCCAAAATGATATGGAGCCCCAGGAATAGACAGCCAAGAAGAAAAAGGATTGAGTAAATGGAGATGCCACCACACATGGGAGAAAATATGACCAAAGTGGCTCCATTTAACTAATGCACTAGCCACCTCCAAATACCTGCATCCTTGTCTCATTACTCAAAACCAACCAGGTTAGTTAGGGGAGGGAAGAGGGGAAAAAAGCTATATCCTTAATAAAACAGTTACCCCCACATATTCTAAATAGTAAAGCTGTTCTTCCTCAATATATTGGTACTTCAAAAACAACGGAGGTGTTGAAGTTGAGGGCAGAGCAGCCAGAACTCTTTACATTGGAAAGAGTAGACCTTACAAAAGAAGAAGTTTCACCTTAGCTATCAAACATATAAATCAATGGAAAATTATGTAAAAGAATCCGAGGTATGTAGCATATATAATGAAAGGTAATAAAAAGCCCTCTTAGAAATCGTAGTCCCAGCTAATCAATGCACTATTGCTTCAACACAGCATCATTTAAATCTCAGTCTACATCTCATCTATTCCTTTAAAAAGATGGATTTACACAGGAAAGAATATATTTGAATTCTTCTAAGACCAGATATTGTAAGCAATGGAACTAGGTTTAAAGACAATTCCCTTAGAACCTCTTCTTCATAAACAGATACCAAAACATCATTCCAAATCAATGAAGCAAGCCTAGAAGACCCTCACATGCCTAAATCCAAATTTTAGTTTGTTCCTCTCACCTCCAGTGTCTGGCACCCTCATTTGCATTTCATTTCTAAATCATCATAGGTTTGCTTTGATATGACATGTCTTTTAAGAGCTTCCATTAAGCTTGAATTATGTGTTTTACATATGAATCACATGGGAAGAACTATGGCATTTATTTAATATTATCTGTTTTCTGTGGCAAAGTACAATTCTTGGGAGATTTTTCCCATTTAAAAAAAAAAATTAGTGTTGTTTTTTTTTTTTTCCTTCCTCCATAAAGCTACCAGTATCAGACCTTCCTAGATGATGTTAGATATTTGCTTAAAGTAGGAAAGGGGAAAATGTTCAACCAAAGGCACAAGTTTGGGGCATTTTACAAAAACAAAAATCTTATTCTATATAACATGAAATGATAATAGGGGTAAAAAGCAAAATTATTATGGATAAGAAAGTTTAATCAAATTAAACATTAACTTTTCTACATAATAAAATATGTAAGGACAATAAAAGGGAAAAAAATGTTTGCCAAGAACATATGTTTATAAGGATAATAAATGAAATTGTGTTATCTTTTGTTGTTAGAAATTCAAGGGGTTTTCCCCCTAATAATTTAATAATTTTTAAATATTTTCATGTGTACACATACTGCCCTAAGTCATTTTTTTTTTTAGAATTTTAATATTTATTTTTTAGTTTTTGGCGGACACAACATCTTTGTTTGTATGTGGGGCTGAAGATCGAACCCGGGCCGCACGCATGCCAGGCGAGCGCGCTACCGCTTGAGCCACATCCCCAGCCCGCCCTCAAGTCTTAATTACACTTCTAATCAGTATGTCATAGCCTATACATGAATGTTGAACTCTTGAATTATCAGTCTCTTTGGGATTTAAAGATGAGAGAATTGTTGACAGAATGCAATTTACTAAAATCTTCACCTTTCAATGTCTAGAATTATGCCGGAAATTGCCCTGGTTAATAACCTTCACCTTAGCTACCAAACATACAAATCTATGGAAAATTATGTAAAAGAATCTGAGGTATGTAGCATATATAATTATAGTATAACTATAATCTTAATTATATTCACTAAGGAGGCAAAATGTTCAATTTATCGCCCTAACACTACACAGACCACCTTTAGGTTTTTCTCATAAAGCTTAAGACTAATACATGTTCAATCCCTATTTGTTAAAGGAGAGTTGATTACAACATGAGTATTAAAAAGAAGAGATTTCCTAGATACAGCCATGCTAATAAATAATACTTTTATTACTCTTAATATATGTCAGATCCTATTATAAGTGCATTTTGTTTTTAATTACTGTATCAACCTATAAAAATATGTACTATATCACAAACAAGAAAAGCAGAGAGAGATTAAGTATCTTGCATGTTCTATGCTGTAACACCTCTAACTCCATGGAGAACCAAGTCCGCCAAACAACTGGAGCCACTCACTAAGCAGTGTTTATCAAAGGGTAATCCTCCCTCTCCTGTGCCAGACTCAGGGGTACTAGTTTAACTTTCCTATTCCCAGGCCCTGCCTCAGGCAGAGTTTCAGGGGACGCCTAGGATCTACATGTTAAATAAGTACTTTCATGTCTATTAAAGTTTAAGAAACACTATATTAGAGACTAACAAACTATCCATTAGTGGCTCATCCTACAAGTATAATAAGCCTATAATACTATTTTGTTCTAATAATTTTAAATTGAAATAGTCAACCTTCTCTTTTATTTCCAATATATGAAGAAAATGGGTAGAACTAGGTTAGTAGAACAATCTATTACTCTCTTGGATAAAATAGTCTACTTAGATTTTACTTTATTTATAGAAAACTAAAATCACTACAACAGTTAAATGAACAATTATGATGGTGATTAGAAGAACAGCATTCATAATATATTAACTTGCAATTATATGTAATTTTATTTGGAAGAGGGCAGCATGGTATAATAAAAATATTACTAAATTATAAGTCAGATCACATCCTACCACTAGCCACAATTATGACCTTTGGTTCTATTGAACTGGAGATGATTCCTCTGCTCCCAAAGACTAAAGTATTTATCTGATCAATATAAATGTATAAAGATGTCATCAAATCTTCGTTTACCTCGGAGATTATTATTTTTATAAGGTTAAATTATTTTTAGTGGTTGTTAAATAAAGGCTACTAATTGATCTAATGACTTATATTTTACATCAATAAAAAATTTAAAGTCAGGTTTAAGAAAATCTGGCTAAGAACAATGAAAGGGTTGCAGAGGTTTTTTAGAATGTTTGTGAGTCTTCAAAATAATCCTGGTGTATGCTTCTGGTGAGATGCATTTAATGATAGACTTGAGAAAAATCTAAGCTTTCCATACACAATGTATAATTAATGCTACAAAAAGAAAATTAAAGCAGGCATAGTGGTGCATGACTATAATCCCCAGCTACTTAGCAGGATGAAGCAGGAAGATCTCTAGATCCACAGAACTACCTACAGAACTTTGCATAATAGGGATACTAAAAAAGGCTGACCTGAAAATGAATGTGTAAGGGAATATTACTCAAGCATAAAAAGAAATCAAATAATTGTGTTAGTCAACTTTTGGTTACTATGATAAAATACTTGAAAGAAAAATAACAGAGGAAAGATTTATTTTGGTTCATAGTTTCAGTAGTTTCAGTTCATGGCCAGCTGGCTCCACTGCTTTGGTCCTGAGGTGAAGCAGAACATCATGGCAGAAGGACATGATCTATGAAAGCTGCTCATCTCCAGTTTGCTCAGAAGTAGAGAAAGAGGGAGGAAGGAGCCAGGGACAAGATATATCCCCCAGGGCATACCCCCAGTGACCCACTTACTCCAGTGAGGTCCCACCTCCTTTGAGTTCCACTATCTCTCAATAATGCCATTAAATTATTAATTCATCAATAGATCAATCCAATGATGAGGTTAGAGCTCTCATGATCCAATCATTTCCTAAAAACCTGACCTCTGAACATTGCTGCACTGGGGATCAAGGCTTCCTTCCACACGTAAACAGATGGGGGACAACGCATAGCCAAATACAGTAGATATCTACTACAACATGAATGTTCCTTGAAAACATTAGGTTAAGTGAAAGAAATCAAACAAAAAAACCACTTAAGGTATATTTCTATTTCTTTGAAATGTCCAGAAAAGGTAAATCAAAAAAAGATAGGAATTAGATTAGTGGTTCCCAGGGCAGGGGGAGGTGAGAATGAAGAATAACAACAAATGGGTGTGTTTTTTGTTTTCTTGGGGGGCAGGGTGTAAAAGAAAATGTTCTGGAATTAGAGATTGGTGATAGTTTTGCAACTTTTTGAATATAATAAAAAACAATAATAATACACTTTTATAAGGGAGAAGTATATAGATAGTATCTAAATTAATACCAATATTTAAAATGAATGAATGACCAGTGTTTTTCTCTGTTGTCTGAAGTACAAAAAGACTGCCCACATTCTAATATAAAACCTGACTTTATTCTCCTCACCTTTGGTCACATTCTTAGCTTCCCCTACCCTCTGTTCAACTAATATGACCTTGAAGATGAAAATTTATTATTACTACTACAAAAGAAACCACAAATCTTTTAGAAAAGCAATTAAAAATGACTTTAGATTATTCCACTCTGTACCAAGAGTGTCAATAACTTAAAAAATGACTGTAATGAAATATTCTAATTTTCTCTCTTGCCTTCCTTCTATCTTATTACTAAATGATAGAATTAAATGTGATTCATAGGGCTGGGGATGTGGCTCAAGCAGTAGCGCACTTGCCTGGCATGCATGCGGCCTGGGTTCAATCCTCAGCACCACATACAAACAAAGATGTTGTGTCTGCCGAAAACTAAAAAATAAATATTAAAAAATTCTCTCTCTCTCTCTCTCTTTAAAAAAAAATGTGATTCATAGTCAATAGTAAATACTGTGATGATCAAATTCAATTTAGTGGACACTTACTGATCATCAACTGTGTGCTATGCACAATGCTACACTGGGAAAGAAACTCTGTGAAAAACAAGATAACGTTATTTTAACCAAAAAAAAAAAAAAAAATCACAAAGCCATTCCATATATTACTTTTCCTTAAATTTTAAATAATAGGCCTAGGGATTACAGAAATGATAAAAGCAGCTCTTGCCAACAATTTGTTAAGTCACATGATAAGTATCTGCCAAATGCTTATTCATTATGCAGTATAAAACAAGGAAAAAGGGCTGGGGTTGTGGCTCAAGAAGTAGAGAGCTCGCCTAACATGCGTGAGGCACTAGGTTCTATCCAAAGCACCACATAAAAATAAAATAAATGGGGCTGAAGTTGAGGCTCAATGGTAGAGCGTTTGCCTTGCATTTGTGAGGCACTGGGTTTAATCCTCTGCACCACATAAAATAAATAAGTAAAATAAAGATGTTCAACTAAAAAAGTTTTAAAAAATGAAATAAAATAAAGATATTGTGCCCACCTATAACTAAAAAGATATTGAAAATAAAAACAAGAAAAAAAGCATCAGCTTTGTAATTTTTGACCCATTTTTAAAACTGGATTGTTTTGTTTTGCTATTACTAAGTTTTGAGGATATGGACTTGAATTCCAGAGCTACAATTTCTAAATTGTGTGCTTTCGGAAAATTAGTTAACCGTAGTGAATCTTATTTCTCACTCTGTAATAAAATGAAAATAAAACTACCTTCCTGATATGGTATTTTGAAGAATAAACGAAACAACGATACAATGCCTGATAAGCCTTCAGTAAATGGAGATTACTACTAAGATAATGATTATGTTCAGGGAAGAAAAAAGATGGGGGGAAGGGTAGGTTAAAATGAATGCATTACTTTTTATTTTTTTTATGGACACAATATCTTTTTTTTTTAATTTCTTTTTCTTTTTTTTTAATTTATTTTCTGTGGTACTGAGGTTCAAATGTAGTACCTCACATGTGCGAGACAAGTGCTCCACCATTGAGTTACAACTCCAGCCCCTGAATGCATTATTTTTAATCAGACATTCAGTAAAGGCTCAGAAAGACGGGACTAAATGTTGAAGAACAAATAATTTGTAGGCACACAAGGTGCAGAGAGAAGGTAACTCCAGGTGGAGGACAATAATGCACAAAAGCATTGAGGATTTGAAGTGGGGATAATGGAGAGGGTTCCATTATTGTTCATTTAACCAGATCAATTAGTTATACTGGATGTGTATGAAAAAGCCATAAGTTAGGGGCTGACAGTTCTTTCCTTTCTAAAATCTAAAAATCACATTGTAAAATGAGAGTATTTCTATTGAGCATTTTGGATTTTTTAGCACATACAATACCATTTTTTGTTTCTAGATAACTGCTACTAACTACAAAGCACAAGTGTTCGGAACTTTTGGTTTGGATGGAATTTATTTATTTTTGAGATGGGGTTTTGCAATGTTACCTAGGCTGGTCTTAAACTTGTGAGCTCAAGTGAGCCTCCTGCCTCAGCTTCCTGAGTCTACCACCACACCCAGATGAATGGAATTTAATTTTAATAAACACCTAAAATTCAGTGTACATTATACTGAAAATATATTGTACTATAAAATATATCAAACTATTCCCTCCTGAAGTGTTAAACAGAAGAAAAAGATGTAAGAATACATAAATGTAATATATAATATACTCAGCACCACATTTACATAACTTTTTTAAAATATTTTTTTAGTTGTTGATGGACCTTTATTTTATTCATTTATTTATATGTGGTGCTGAGAATTGAATCCAGTGCCTCACACATGCAAGGCAAGTGCTCTATCACTGAGCCACAACCCCAGCCCCCACATTTACATACCTTTTAACAACACAATCTCTCATACCTTCCCAAATAATACATTTTCATAATGTTAATTAAGAAAACTCATAATGGAAAAAGAAATATCATAAACTCAGCAATATTTACTTATGTCATTTGAATATAGTTCATAATCAGTAAAATTTACCCTTAACAAATTCACTGGATTATATAATCACTACCCCAATCATTTTCATTATCCTCGAAATTTCCTTCCTGTTATTTGAACTCCCCTGGTGGGCAACCACTGATCTGTCCTCTATAATTTTGCCTTTTCTAAAATGTCATGTAAATGGGACCATACAGTATATATGTATCTTCTTGATTTGGTTTCTTTTACTTCATAAAAAGAAGCTGAGTTTCATTTGCTCTGTTGAGTGTATACCAGAAGTTCATTCCCTTTAATTGCTAATAGATTCCACTGTATCTGTGTATCACAGGTTATTTATTTACGCGTAGAAGGACATTTGGTTGATTCCAACTTTGGGGAGTTATGAGCAAAACCACTAAAAGACATTTTAGTACAGGTTTTCTGTGAACATAAATTTTCATTTCTTTTGAGTAAATACAGTAAATATATGTAATTTATAAGAAACGACCAAATTGTTTTCGAAGGTGGCTGTTCCGTTTTGTATTCCCACCATGAATGTAACAGAATTAGAGCTGCTCTACCTTCCTGAATATTATGTGTATATATATTTTTTTCTTTTCACCTTGGATAGAGTTCTCTGAAATTCCTGGATCTATGGTTTATATTCATTATTCCCATAAAATTATTGAATGATTTCCTCAAGTACTTCTTTCCCATTTGCTTTCTTTTCTTGCTGGGATTCCAATTATAAGTATGTTAGGCTGTCTGGTATTGCCCCATAGCTCTTGAATGCTCAGTCTTTTTTCTCAGTCTCCTTTTTGTGTTTCAATTTCTATTGGCTATCTTCAAGTTTACTGATTTCTTGGCTATGTTGAGTCCACTGATAAGACCACGGATGTCATTCTTTATGACTATACTCCACCTCAAGACTTGATAATGGGAGTGACAGCCAGAGTCTCATTGGGGAGTTCTTAAAAATTAGTGAATAACAAAAACATAAATATTCAGAAATATACTTATAAACGTGAAAGCCCTGATAGATCTAGTCCACCTGGGCTCTAGAACTAGACAAAGAAAAGATGGCTCCAGTGGTTTATTTAAGGGGGTACATCAAAGGCAGGGATAAGGTTTCAAGGGCAGAATCTTGCTTCATGATGTCTAGTAGTCAGCAGGTTGATTGGCATCTTCTCAGATCACACCCATCTCAGGTGCTGTGTGGGATCTCTGGCAGAGCTTGAGGGGGAAGTTTACCTGCAACAGGCGATCAATCAATCCCTGTGGGGGTGCCACAGGAGGTTCCCAATGCCAGACCTATCCCCTCATTAGGCTATGATGCACAACAGTCCACACACAGCCCACAGAGGGCTCGTGATAATTTGACCCTTTCTTTTTATTTGCACCTCTTTGTTCAAGTTTTCATACTCTATTCATACATATTTTGTCAACTTTTCCTACTGGGGCCTTTACATAGCTAATTTACTGACAATTTCAACATATGAGACCACTGATCCTTGTTCTGTTGATTGCTTGGTTTCTTAAGAGTAAGATTGTGCTAAGCATGGTGGCACGTGCTGATAGTCCCAGCTACCAGTAAAGCTGAGACAAGAGAATTAACCAGTAGTTCAGGGATAGCCTGGGCAACACAGTGAAACCCCAACTCTTAGAAAAGAAATAAAAAACAGAAGGCTGGGGATGAAACTCAGTGATCGAGCACTTGCCCAGCACGTGCAAGGCTCTGGATTTGATCTCACAGGGAAAAAAGAAAGAAAGAAAAAGAAGTACATTGTCATTGTTTTTTCTTATTTTCTTTTAATTTTTATTAACTGCTATTGTAGATAAAACAATAGAGACAAAAATAAAGATATTAATGTATGAAAATGGAAATACCTCTTCTGTAAGTAGGCCACTAGTGGGAAGGGTTGAGTCAACAAAGTCATGAATTAAGCTGGCTTTGAGATTTGCCGTTGCTGCATTTCAAATTCTTCTGGTGTTACTTTGTTTTTAGAGTGGGCCCTAGGATGCCCAAGAGTTTTCCTCAGTGTTTCTTTTCCACCATCAGCTTTTGGCCTTCACTGTGCAACTACCTGCTCCAGAGCATGAGTTTTGAGATCCTGCTACTGCTGCTCATTATCCAGTTGTTCTCAAGGTGGGGAATGGCGTGGTTCTCTGTTATCCTAGTCCCATATCAGTCCCAGGCGGATTCAGTAGGCCTGGGGCCCATGATAGAACTCATGATGGAGTGACCCTGCTTCTCCTTCCTGTGGCAGCCAAATTCTGCCTTGACCCTTTGGCAAGTTTTGTGAAGGATTTTCCCACCCCTCCTCCTGCAATAGAAAACTTTTTTTTTTTCTTTTTTGATCCTGGGGATTGAATCCAGGGGTACTTTACCACTGATCTACATTTCTAGCCTTTTCATTTTTAAATTTTGAAACAAGGTCTTGCTAAGTTGTTGAGGGTCTTCTTAAATTGCTGAGGCTGACCTCAAACTTGAGATCCTCCAGCCTCTTCAGCCTCCCTAGTTGCTGGGATTACGGGCATGTGCCACCATACCAGACAGCAACAGGAAACTTTTAATGGTATTTACATAAGATTGTGGGCCCAATCTTTCTTTCCTCTTTCCCAAGGGTAGATAGTCTTTTCTTTACCTTTCCCCTAGCAATGAGTTTTTACCTGTACCCTGGATGCATTAGATATGCAGCCCCCTGTTGGGTGGCTTAAGGCTTTTTTTCTTATAGACAATGGGTCAAAACAGGGTCTCCTCTGTCTGGAACTGATAGCCACCTAGGCCTTACCAATGAAGGAGATTCTTTCCATTCTCTTGCCCTCCCCTAATTTTTCTCTAAAGATCTGTGGGGAGGAAGCCCACAAGTGGCTATAAATTCCCTTGTATCTGTAACTTCCAATGCGTCTACCTATATACTGGACCTTTGGCAACCCCCTAAGAGAGTTTAGCCAAACGCTTCTTGTCTGCTTGGCTGGTGCCCAACCTCTCTTCCTGTGACTGTGTTCTGGCACAGGTGAGACAGTACTTGTATTCCTTCTTCTGGAGAACTCTGCTTTTCTTTGGACTTTAGCCTACTTAAGTTTTTATGTCATAAGTATTATAAGCCCTCTGATGAGTTTAAGAAATGTTATGATTTTGTGGTTTATCTAATATTTTATTATAATTAGAGTAGCAGTGATACTCTTCCACTTTCCTCATCCTGGGCAGAAACAAAATTCCCAAATTCAGCAACATTTCAAAGGGAATTTCTTTTTTGCTAATCAATAATAATTTGTAGAAGACACATTTATTCAGATAATGCTTGTTAAACATTTAAATTTATGGGTTTTTTTTCATAGACATTAGTAGGTACCACCATCCACCCCTCTCTCAGATATTTCTTTTCTTTTTTACTTATTTTTTCTTGTAGTTCTAGGAATAAAACCCTGGCCTCATGCTTGCTAACCACTGAGCAAAACTCCCTGCTCCCCCACATTACATTTTTTGAAATCACTATCATACCTAATACTAAAACCAAAAAACAAAACAAACTTAGAACATTTAGCTATAGTTTTGAAATTATTAAGATTAATTATAATTCTGATAGTTATTGGGATTTAGCCATATTTAAAAATACAAAGGCAAAAACTCTATCACTTTATTAAAGAACAAAAATGATTTATTTGCATACATGGTCAGAAATAGCTTCTGCAAAGAATAAGCTTTGAATTTCCTAATTCTTACATATTTAAAGTTATAATCATAGTATGTGAGGTAGGAAGATGGTAAGGTGGCTAGGCATTGAACTCAATATATAATGCTAAAAAACATTCATAATTCTCGTTTCCCACAAAAACATAAACTGATATTGATTAATTACTACAATTACATCTATTGTTTTTAGTGTTTATACACACACACACACACACACACATTCTGAACAACATAGTCTATGAATAAGAAAACTAAAAATTACTATGACTTTGACAATCCAATACAATCCGTCTTAGCATTTAACCATAAAACATATGATCTAATTTTTTTCTCATTATTGTATAGTATGTTTGACTTTCTAATTATTATTTATCATGATAGTTTTAAACTTTTCAGAGAGAACCTAAAAGAGGAAAGTATTTTTTTTAAAACAAACTATTTCAAACTGGGTACTGTTGCACATGCTTGTAATCCCAGCTAGTTGAGAGGCTGAGGCAGGAAGATCACAAAATCAAGGTCAACCTGGGCAACTTAGTGAGATTCTGTCTCAAAAATTTAAATTAAAATTTAAAAAGGGCTGGGGATGAGCTACTGGGCTACATCCCCAGTAGCTCAGTGGTAGTGGGGAAAAAAAGTGAGCTATTTTAACATACCACTTTATCGAATTTAGTTCTTGTGTTCATCCAAACTGATTTCAAAGTAGTCTCACTTGTACTGAAAATAGCTAACTTGCACAGTTAAAGGGAAAATAATAGAAATGAAAACCACTTTCTCAGAAGTTGCTTTCACTAAAAAATAGTTAGACACATTCATCAGTATATATAATCAGATAAGTGGTATCATGTAGTCAAAAACATACCCTATGAATTCAATACCAAATGAAACAACCTTTTTCCAAAGATGTCATCTGTGAGAATAATCAATTCAATTTGTCTCTTTTATATTAAAATATGAAAGTAATAGCTAAGGAGGGGAAAATTTAAAAAACAAGGATATTGCAGATTTCTTAGCAGCATAGTGTTAGAATCTATGTTCTACCATAGCCTCAATTTTCAATGAATGAACATTAAAAAAAGGTGCTATTTCTAGTAAACTGCTTTGATTTTTTATATTTGCATATTAAGCTACTATACATTTCAAAGTAAAGTACATGATACTTCCCCCTGAAATAATTTGGGGTTCAAGTATTCTTAGAAACATTTATCTCCCAGAAAAGATGTGGTTTTGATTCCCTGGTGATAGGATGAATTTCCTTATCTTCAAGGCCTCTGAGTGTAAGAGATAGGATTGAATTTCTTCAAGGTCACCCCAAGTCCTGAGAGCCTTAGAGGATTATTTTGGCACTCTGGCTTTCTATTCTCTGAAATATTTGGCAAAGTCTCAGAATTTCATTAGAAAAGAAAAAAAAAAACATAAAATTTATGGGAAAAAGTCATAACTGTCTGCATTTGCCAAGGCAATTATATCCATTCAAGAAATATTCAGTCTAGAGATATATATCAACTACAGAGTGAAAGACTTGGCTTCTATTTAAAATACTCTATTTATAACCCATTGGGTTTTTATGTGTCTTAGTTGAGGCTGAAATAGGTCTGCTCTCCTAACTTTTGAATTAGATGTAATATTAAATGCAAAAAAAATTAAACATATTAAGTCTAACAGTTGTAAACTTTCTCCTACTGGCTAATTTCTAGGTTTCTTTTATTTTTCTTATGACTTGTTTACCTATTAAATGTCAACTGGACATTACTTAATGGCATTGCTGTAAGTCAACAAAAATGTAAATATTGCCATCCTGTGGTGAAACATTCACATAAAGTGAAACTGAAAACATCGTCACTTTCCTAAAGACAGTAAAATCCTACCAAAGTTACCTTCCTATGAGCTAAATCAGTTGTTTTATTAGGTAAAATGTCCCTCAAGAAAATACAATTCATTTATAACTAAGAAATTCTTTCTTTCTTTTTACCAAGTACTGGGAATTAAACCCAGAACCTTGTTCATAGTTCAGGCGGAACTCTTCTCCTGTCTAAGCCTCCTGAGGAGCTGGGATTATACTGAGTCCAGCCAAAATGTTTTTTAAAAAAATTAAACTAGCCAGGCGTGGCAGCACATGCCTATAATCCCAGAAGTTCGGGAGACTAAGGAAGAGGTTTATTACAAGTTCAAAGTCAGCCTCAACAACTTAGCAAGGCCCTGGAAAACTTAATGAGATCTTGTCTCAAAATAAAAAAAGAGCTGGGGATACAGCTCAGTGGTTGTGTGCTTGGATTCAATCTCCAGTACCAAAAAGAAAAAAGAAAAAAACTAAATGAACTACACTGACAATTAACGGCAATAGCACTCAGTAGAAGGGATATCAAATCAGTCATGTTATTACCTTAAGAATATTTATTTGCTCATATATATAATATACTGCCATGATTAATTTCTAAATCACCACAAGAAATTCTTATAGGCAATTTTTCATATGATTCTAAAATAAAATTTACCACTTATGTATCATGGGTAGGTTAAAAGTGTTCAAGTGTTCTGAAAAGTTGGATTAAGAGAGTAACAAAAAAATGGAAGAGTTAAAGCCTAAATTTCATATGGCATAACCCTATTTTTTATTGTTGTTGTTGTGCTAGGTTCAACCCAGGGTCTCTCAAACAATAGGCAAGTGCTCTACCACTGACCCTCAGCCCCAGGATAATCCTAATAACCACCTTGGGCACTTCTCTCATTTAGGTCCATAGCTATATTTATAATTATACTGGCATTCAATAATATGCATTCATTCATATATTATAACATTAAATAAAAATTAGCTATAGAAAAAAACACCCCATTACTCATAAAAGCAAGAAAAATTATTCAATTATTCAAAATATTCCTAACACTTCTTCCTGGATTATAGACAAAAAGTTTTTAAACAAAAGTGATATTAATTTCTACTCCAAATTTCAATGTCGGTTATATAAAATACAAAAGACCAAGAAGCAAGAAGGCAAAAAAAAAAAAAAAAAGCACAAAAATCTCACAGAAACATAAAAACAATGTCAAAATGCTTCAGTGCTAATTTGTGGAGTTACACAATTTTGATACTACAATAATACAGAAAACTGCATCCACATGATAATAGCATGTAACATGAGAATCATTTGTTGTTGCTGTTGTTATACTTAGTTGACATCACTACACAACACAAAATGTCCTTTCTACAGCCATGATTCCTGCCTTAAATGTATTATAATTTAAGACAGACAACTATGATATATAGATTTATGTCTAATTATAAAGACCCTGACATTTAGTTATATAAAAACCAAAAGTTAACATTCAAGGAAAACATTAACTAAGAGTTTTAAAAATCAAATAGAAATAGTGTTTACTGGTAAAAAGAATTAACAAATTTATAGTAAAATACAAGATTCTTCATCCAAACAGACAAAATGAGGGAAAAAATTATCCTAGAAATAAGAGTAAGATATATGTAAAAGAAAAGAACTCTCAGGATATATCTGTTCACTATTAGGACAAGTATCAAATTTATATTATTACCTATTTTAAAAACAATTCTTACCTTGTGGTGAAAGTGTAATATCAGATTTACTTCTCACATGTATTAAACGACTTTTTACTGGCTTGTGTTCAACTTCTTTAACATCCTCATCCTGTTTTTGTTGGTACTAAAGAATTTAAGACATAAAGTCACAATATTATTTTTTTAAATTAAAATCTGAGCAGTTATTCAGGTGTTTATTATAAAAATTTTTAAAAATATGCTTGCTTTAAAATTACCTTTTAATCATTTTGTTATTTATTAGCACTTCTAACAAATGAGTGATCGAGTACATTTTTTTTCTTTTTTCCTATTCTTGCAGTGCTGGGGATAGAACCCAGGATTTCACACATGCTAGGCAAGTGCTCTGTCCCTGATCTACATACTCAACCTATCAGTACATATTTTTAATGTTTTTATTAGTGCATCATACAAAATAGTGGGGTTCACTTTGACATAATCATATAGCATGGAATATAATTTGCTCCATTTCAGTCCCCAGTACTTATTTAATTTTTTTTTAAAAAAGAGAAAAAAAAAAACCTTTAAAAGATTTCAATAATATACATGATTTCAATTATTTTAAGCCATTTCTTACAATTTCTATTAGAGAATTTAGAGCTACTTATAAAGCAAACCAGTCTAGATTTATACACACATGATGGAGTTAGAATAAGAACTTAATTTGGCTGTAAGCTCTTCCACATAACCACTTTTGCATAAAATGAAAATTTACATAATGCACTGCAATTTTCAAAGAGCTTTTATATATAGTAACATAATTTAATTCTCAAAGTGTGAGGAGGGATTGTTATCCTCCATTTGCCATTCAAAGAATGTATGCTCCACCATAAGCCCCATAGTCTTTCTTTTTTACCCATACTTAAGCAAATCTGAATTTACAAGAGTCACAAATTTCTTCACAATCAACTTCATAAACTGTGATAACTTTAGCCAATTACTTTCCTTTCCTGTTTTATAGCTTAATTATGAATGGGTTCTAAAACAAATAGCAGATATACTTTAATAGAACTTTAAAAAAGACATCCCTGGACACTTATCAATAACTACAACCATAGACTCTGAAACACCTGTCTACATATACTCAAGAGAGAGAGAGAGAGAGAGAACTCAAAAGCACTGACAGGCACATCTTCATCTAGAGGTAAAAATGAGCAGCTTCAGATTAGAGTAATAACAACTAGCCTTAACTCTGGTCTTGAAGTTTAGAGTCACTAGTCATGTAGCTTTCTGTCTTGAATGAAATACTACTTTGGTGTGTATTTCTAAGACAGGTACTATCTTAACTCTGGTCTTGAAGTTTAGAGTCACTAGTCATGTAGCTTTCTGTCTTGAATGAAATACTACTTTGGTGTGTATTTCTAAGACAGGTACTATGGCTTGAGCATCCCTAATTCAAAAATTCCAAATCTGAAATACTTCAAAATCCCTAACTCTTTGGCACCAACATGAATGCCTCAAGTGGAAAATTCTATATATCTGAGAGCTCACATGGAAGGTCACAGCCAAAATGTAGGTGCACTAAAAATATTGTATAAAGTTACCTTCAGGCTGTATGTATAAAATGTATATGAAGTATAAATGAATTTTGTGTTTAGACTTGAGTCCCATCCCCAAGATATCTCATTATGCATATGCCATATGCTTCAATCCCAAAAACAGAGACATGAAATCTGAAACACTCTGGTTGTAAGCATCTTGGATATGGGATTCTCAATCTGTAACTATCTTAGACTCTGACTTAGAACCTTCTTGTTGGTTCCTTTCCTTTACCACAGCAAATAAGAGTGGTGTTGTGGAACTGCGCTACCTGTGTTCAAATCTGGCTCAGCCATTTTCTATTTTTGGCTTTGAACAAATTATGTAACTCTTCAATACTTCAATTTCCTCATTCATAACAGGAAGATAACAACTACCTCTCATTACTTTGTTATAAGGATTAAATGAGTTAAAACACATAAAGAATTTATGACAGAATCTGGCTAAGTAAGTACTATAAATAAGTGTGCTGCTGTTAACAGTACTAAGAAATCTTAGGTAAAGACATTTAATGAAGGAATTTTTTGAGGTCTACTCTTCTGGTAACACTTCATGGTCTTACTGTAAAATAGACCAATAGTTAGAGGCAAGCAATCTTTCTTTTTAAACAGCTTTTTTGAGGTGTAAGTAATAGACAATAAACTGCATATATTTAAAATGAACAACTTACTAAGTTCTAGCATATATGTATGTATGTATGTATGTACCCATTCCATGAAACCATCACCACAACCAAGATAATATAATGACCACATTCATCAATCTCAAATTTTCTAATACCCCTTTGTATTTATTCATTCCCATTTGCCCTGTCCACCTCTACTTCTCACCACCCAAGGCAAAAACTGAAATACTTTCTATTACTACAGAGTAGTTTGAATTTTCTAGAATTTTATATAAATAAAATTGTATAACATAATTATTATGGGGGATTGGTTTTTTAAACTCAACATAATTTTTGCAAGCATCAACCACAGAGCCACCTATGATGGCACACACTGTTAATCCCAGGGACTCAGGAGACTGAGGCAGGAGGATTACAAGTTCAAAGCCAGTCTCAGCAACTCAGCAAAGCCCTAAGTAACTTAGTAGGAAGCCGTCTCAAAATTAAAAATTTTTAAAAGGACTGGGGATGGGGTGCAGTGGTTAAGCACCCCTGGGTTTCCCAGTCTAACACCAATGTCTATCAAATGCTAATGGATAAATTGTGTTATATTCTGTACAATGTAATAGTCAGCAAGAAAATAAAAATAAAATGAACTATTGATATATAAAATAATGCAGTGATTCTTTTTGGGGGTGGGTACTGGGGAGTGAACCTAGGGGTGCTTTACCTCTAAGCTATATTCCTAGAACTTTTTAATTTATTTTTTGAGACAGTATCCTACTAAATTGCTAACGGTCTCACTAATTTGCTGAAGCTGGCTTAGAACTTTCTATTCTTCTGTCTCAGCATCCTGAGTAGCTGGGATTACTGGTATGCACAACCATGCCTGGTTCACATGATAGTCTTTTAAGTGTTAGATTTCTATTGAGTGTGCACAGTGGTATCTCATTGTGGTTTGCATTTTCCTAATTACTAACAATATTGAGAATCTTTTTTTTTTTTGTATCAAGGATTGAACCCAGGGGCTCTTAACCACTGAGCTACATCCCAGTCTTTTAAAATATTTTCTTTAGAGACAGGGTTTCACTGAGTTGCTTAGGACTTTGCTAAGTTGCTGAGGCTGGCTTTGAACTGGCAATCCTCCTGTCTCAGCCGCCCAAGCCACTGGGATTACAAGCATACACCACCACACTCAGTTTGAGAATCTTTTTATGTGCTTATTTGCCATTTATCTATCTTCTTTAGATAAAGTATCTGTCCAAATCTTGTCTATTTTTTAGTTGAATTGTTTGTTTTCTTAATATTCAGTTCTGTGAGTTCCTTATACATTGAGTTTCTTATGTACTCTTATATAAATCTTTTAGAAGATAAATGCTCTGCAAATACTTCCTCTCCTTCTGTGGTCTGTCTTTTCAGTCTCCTAATACTGTGTTTGGAGGAGCAGAAGTTCTTAATTTTGATAAGACCAATTTTTTAATTTGCTTTTTCATGGATAGTGCTTTGGGTACATATCTATTTTTTCCTTAATAATGATCACAAAATTTTTCCTTTATACATAAGTTATTAACAGACATTTATTCATAATTAACAAGTTTTTCCTGATCCTTGCTTGGTCACATGTAAGCAATACTGAACCCTATATAATGGTATGTTCTATAAATAATTTATTTTTTAAATTTTCTTCCTTAACACAATGAAATACTGCTCAAATAACATGCAATGAATATTTGCTGATATAAATTAATCCACAATAAGAAATAAACTGCCAATACATGAATTCAAAACTGTATTTAATAACATGAGCTTTTATGGATTACTGTCTTAGAGAAGGTAGCCTTTTTTTTCAGCACACACAATTTCAAGGAACACTGGCTTCGATTATTATGAAATTTCATATTTTTTCATGAAATATATTTTGCAAATTTTCATGAAATAAACATCTATAGAGTACCCACTATGTACAAATTACTGAACTAGGTATGGAGATACAGGAATGTGAGTGATAATAGCTACCTAACTAGATGTCACATTTCTATATCTATTATTTTTAATCTTTAACTTAAAGATAAGAAAATTTAGACTTAGAACAGGCTAAGTAATGTGTTCAAGGGCACAGCTAGATTTTGGCTGAGCTAAGATTTATATGCAGGCTTGAGTTAGCAAATAAGAGAGGCATGATTTGAACCCAACTGACTACAGAGATTGTTTTTGACAGTATACCATGCAAAGATAATATTGTCACAATTCTCATTTTAAATAAAAAAATATTCTTAATTTGGTACCTGAGAAAAATCTTCAGCTGCCTCCTGTAAATTAACATCATTTTTTTGTGTTGTCAAAAGTGTTGTGGGAAGGACGAGGTTAGTATTTGGCTGCAACTCCAGCTCTCCCAAACTCATTGGACCATGACTAGCACATGAATCTTCATAAATACCACCTATTACCGAACATGTAAAACAAAAATTAAAAGTCAAATTTATCTTAGAAAAAGAACAAGTGATTGACTAAAACTACCAATATTTCTTACCTACTGAATTAGAAATAGCAGTGTACTTCAACCAAAACCACCTGGTTATCAAGGGTAAAACCAAAACTCAAAGACAATGCAAAAAATACCTATGTTCAAACAAATGCATGGAATAGTCTAAGTAAGGTTCCAATTAATAAGTCACCCATGCAGTTCCTCCTACTCCTCTCCTCACATACCAATTTCTAATATTCCTTCTTACCTTTCTATCACTAAGAGTTAATATAGTATTTTCTATCTAAAATGTAATCTTAAAGCAAAGGGCAATACCCCTTTTTTCAATAAATGTTAATCTACTAACATACAAAAGTAATAGTTTTTCTATCTGCCTACAGCTTGATAGATGTTCCTTCTCCTCCATTTTAATAAATTTTATAGAAATTTTGTTTTCAAATTCTGAAAATGATTTTTCTCCATGTGCTTGAAAGACAAAAGGCAATTTCTTGTCTAGAAAAAGGTTATATTTTTCTACAAATTATCAAGCTCCTTTTTCTCATCTAAATAGCATCTCAATCAAAATGATAAAAAGAAGAAAATAAAGAGCAGAGTCTGATAATAATATCATTATAAACTTGTATTGCACTTTATACTTCATATACATTATTTCATTTAATTTGAACTTCACAATCATTCTGTAAGATAGGCAGGCCAGAGACTGTCTTTCACTGATAAAGCTGTCTTTCACTGATAAAACTAAAGTTTATTGAAGTCTAAAACTCAGAAAGCTAGCAAGAGGCACAGAGGAATTAAAACCTACATCTTCCAACTTCTAATCACTGCTCTTTATTTCATGTTCTTCCTAAAATATTTCTAAGAAACTTTCATTTTTTCTAATTAATAGCCACCTTTTAAATACTGCAACGTTTAATATACCTCATTTTTTTTAAAGAGAGAGAGAGAGAATTTTTTTTAATATTTACGTTTTTTAGTTTTTCAGCGGACACAACATCTTTGTTTGTATGTGGTGCTGAGGATCGAACCCGGGCTGCACGCACGCCAGGCGAGCGCGCTACCGCTTGAGCCACATCCCCAGCCCTAATATACCTCATTTTAACCGACAGAAATAGACTTGAAAAGTCACACATAAACTAAATTGTTTTAAATGAAATAATACATTAAAGACACAATAAATATTTTCCACTTAAAGACAAATTGGAATTACACAAGTGACAATTTCCTAAGTATAGAAAATAATCATACTCTGATCTTTTATGTTAATCAAGATTTTAAAGGAGAATTTGAGTAAATGTAAAATGTGTCTGTTGAGTTTTATAGTATTAATTCATACAAAACAACTCATGAAAACTATGACCTCATTTTATTCTCTAGTATAAGATTAATTTAAATAATGATAATAATACCATAACTTAGAATAACCAATGTTCCTGGCCTTATATTTGCTTCTTTACATTCTGACACATCTTTTTCTATTCCTATGTCACTTGTCTAACATTTTCCTATGATTGTCAAAGAAACTGAGAAGAATTAGTACATATAATGTTGAAGGAGAAGACATTAAAAACTTATTTGCTGACAATATGGCATATACCTAGAAACTCTAGTGAGGAAAAAGAACTCTATTAAAATTCATAAAAGAACTTGGTAACATAACCGGTACTAGGTAAACATCCAAAAATGATTAGTTTTTATTTTTATTATACCCGTAAGTATTTAGAAATTGAAAAAAAAATTCCTTACTATAGAACAAAAACTATAAAATAATTATTAAATTATAAAACAACCAAGAATAAAATATAATTACAAAATATTTAAATTATAAAAAAATAAAGGCTAAAATTTTAAAAGGCACAGAATCCATATGAGGAAAATTTATGAAATCTTATTGAAGGGCAAAATCTATTATTGAAAAATTTAAAATAAATCTCAGAAAATTAGAAAAAGATCTGAACAAATAGTAAGATATACTAAATTGTCAGTACTTCTAAAACATAAGTTAGTTTAATTCCAAATTTGGGTAATTTTTGGCTGGATAAAATTCTTTTGAATTTACATGGAAAAATAAGTATCTGGAAATTGTCAAGAAAAGTATGAAAATGAAAAAAAAAATGGAAGACCTGCCTTATCGGATAATAAAATATACCATAAAGTCAAAAGAGTTTAATCAATGGTTTAGATCATAAATAATCTTGAATTCTTACAGTGAATAATCCAGAAAAATACCCTTATATTTATGAGAATTTAATAGCAAACTGATATTTCAATTCAGTTAGAAAAAGATAGCTCAAATAATTGATGCTGATACAAATGGCTATTTATCTGAAAAAAAAAAAAAATCAAACTAGATTTTTCTTTCTTTCTTTCTTTATTTTTTTAATACCAGGAATTGAACCCAGGGGCTCTTAATCACTGAGCTACATCCCCAGACAAGGTCTCACTAAGCTGCTTAGGCCCTTGTTAAGTTGCTGAGGCTGGCTCTGAACTTACGATACTCCTGCCTCAGCCTCCTGAGCCTCTGAGATTACAGGTGTGTGCCACTGTGCCCAGCTCCAATTGGATTTCTATTTTATAACATTTACAAAACAAATTCCAGATAAACTTTAACATAAATATATACTTAATAATTAAATACTGCACATACAAAAACCTAAAAAACTGCAGGTATAAGCTTGTGTTAGCAGAAACCTAACTAAACTATAAAAACAAAGTATAGGCTGGCATCCCTAATCCAGAATATCTGAAATCTAAAGTGCTCCAAAATCTCATACTTCTTAAGCACCAACATGACACAACAAATGGAATTTCTACACCTGACCTCATGTGACAGGTTTCAGTCAAAATGAAAATGCTTCTAAGGTCAGGCAAGGCCCAGGAGAATTACAAATTCAAGGTTAGGAGGCTGAGCAGGAGGACTGCAAGTTTAGGACCATCCTGGGCAATTTAGCAAGATCCTGTCTCAAAATAAAATGAAAAGGGCTAGGGGTGAAGCTAGCATGCATGAAGCTCTGGGTTCCATCCCCAACACCATGGGGAAAAGAAATGAAAAAAAAATGCACTGAAAATATTGCACAAAATTATCTTCAGGCTATGTATATGAGGTATGTATGAAATATAAATTGTGTATTTAGACTGGGTCCTATCCTCAAGATATCTCATTATATAAATGCAAGTATTCTGAAATTTGGAAAAAAATCTGAAATCCAAAACACTTCTGATCTCAAGCATTTAAGGTAAGGGATATTTGAACTGCATAAAAGATAGACATATCAGTTGTATAAAAAATTTTATTATATGGCAAAAAAAAATCATAAACAATGTCAATGAACAAAATATAAACCTGGAAAAAGATATCTGTAATACAGATAATAGAAACAGATTTAAAAGTTACTAGGAAAATTTAGAACTTAACAAATGGGAAAAGAACTTAATAAGAGTAAATACAGGGGTTGTGGCTTATGGTAGATCGCTTGCCCAGCATGTATGAGGCACTAGGTTAGATCCTCAGCACCACATAAAAAAATAAATAAATAAAGGTATTGTGTCCATCTACAACTAAAAAATGCTTTAATAAAAAAAAAAAAGATGGGCTGGGGATGTGGCTCAAGCAGTAGTGCACTTGCCTGACATGCGCGGGGCGCTGGGTTTGATCCTCAGCACCACATAAAAATAAAATAAAGATGTTGTGTCCACCAAAAACTAAAAATCAAATATTAAAAAACTCTCTCTCTCTCTCTTTAAAAAAAAAAAAAAAAGAGTAAATACAAATGACTCGCCAGTAGTCAGATACATGTTTTTATCTGTCAAATGACAAAAGTTACAAACACAATTTCAGGAGGGAATTCAGGGAAAAGGCTCTAATAAATTGCCTATAAAAGTAAATTGGCTTTAACTTTTAAGAAAGCAACTTGGCATTATTTGTTTTTAACTTTTTAAAAACTTTTCTTTAGTTTTAGATAGACACAATACCTTCATTTATTTTTATGTGGTGCTGAAGATTGAACCCAGTGCCCCATACACGTAATTCTTGTGCTCTACCACTGAGCTACAACCCTAGCCCCTATTTTTAAATTAAAACTATATTTGCCCTTGGATCCAGTAATTACTTTTGGAAGCTATTCTATCAGTATAAAATGCAACAACTTACTATATAAGTGTTTGTGGACATTTATTCTAGAATTGTTAATAGCAGAGGAAAATAGTAATAAAGTAAATATTAATCAACAGAGAAATACTAAATAAATTACTTGAAATCTACATCCTGGAATTTTATATAATCATCGAGTTTAATTATAACAACTGACCTGGAGTAATCTATAGGGTTTCCTGGGGTAAACAAAATGCAGGCAAGTGAAAAATACTGGCTATATGTATTGTTTGTAGGTGCATGTGCACATATGTGCATACATAATTATGTGTGTAAGGAAAAAACCAGCAAAGTTACATACCAGATCTTAACATGGATCACTTAGGATAAGGCAGAACATGAGAAAGTTTGAGAAAATTGTGGGGAGAGGGTATGGAGGGCACCCAAAAAGTACATAATACCTTTCAAATTATATAACACCTATCAATTAACAGATATTTACTATGTACCATGTACTCTGTACCTTGCTAGATGACAGGGATACAATAGTAAACAAGATAGTTACTATCTTTATGTGAGGTTACAAACAGCATAAAAGTGACACTAGCCAACGTTAGAGGATTACTCAGAGTACCTATGACAGGTATCTAAACCAGGAATAAGGGGTCAGGAAAGAATTCCATGACAGCATAACAATGCTGAATTTGCTGTGTCACTTCTAAAAAGTATGTTCATTAAGTGTGGATGACTTTGTAATGTTTTGAGCAACTGATAAAAAAATTTTTTAAAAAAAAGTGTGGATGACTTTTCATACGATGCAAGTCAGACCTTTGTACGAGTGATACTTAAAGTATTACTTCATTGAAGTCAACATAATGTACAATAATTTGAAATCCCCACTTTCCTAAGGACCTTATTATACTGAGAAACGAACCAATACAGACTTTCAGAAAACACTAAACTCAGAAAACTAAGTTCACCTGAAATTACCAGTGCTCGCAACAGTTTTTTGCCTGGTTTGTCTAATAGATTATTTCACTAGTATAAAACCTGAAGGCACTTCAAATCCAACATGTATAAAACCCCACCATCCAATTTCGCCCTGAGTCTGTCCCTCCTCCATGTTTCCACTCTTAAGATGAACGGGATCACCACCAAGTCAAGCATTTTGGTCTGAAACTTGGGTATTTCTTAAACATTCCATATCTTTTGCACCTTTCAAATTCAAATTAAGCTTTTTCCATCCTCCTTAATTATCTCTCAAATCTCCCTTTTCATATAACCTCACTGCTGAATAATGTCTCCCCAGGCTTACATTAACAGTCATTTAATCAGGCTCCTTGTCTCCAGTCTTAACCCTTCCAAATCCAACCTTCACACTGCACCTCTGATGATCTTGCTAAATAAAAGGCCATAATAAAATTATGTCATTCATTTACTTATAATTCTGTCCATATGAAATTCTAAAATGCCAAACTCTAAGCCACTTTGCTACACTGCCATATATATGTGTGTGTATAAGCATATATATGTATATGCTCAATCGTGCCACATTACCTAGTATTTTTCCAATTAAATCAAACAAATATTACAAATATATCTACTATTAAACATAAACTGTACTTATAGGTAATCTTCTGAGTGCTACCAGAGATATAAAGGACTAGATGGGCTACATCGTCATGGATTTTGTTCTATAATAATTTAACAGGAACCTAGCTCTTCTCAAGTACTCAGCAGCTCTAAATTGATCTGCGAGAGCCATCTAGTGTCAATCCTGTTTAATTGCAATCTGCACAATTACAATATAAATAAAACCACATTTTATGCTATTTGAAATAAACTTATTTGAAAGAATATAAAGCATCTTATTCCATCTTCTTTTCTCAGCGAGCTCTCTCTTTCCTTGCATATGCACAAAATGAGAACTAATGCCAATTTTTACATTTATTCCCATGGAAAATTCAGTCTTAACTTTCAATTCTGAATAATATAAGATGTTCACTCAATATAAAACTAACACTATAAATTCTCTATACCTGTGGGGTTTTTTTTTGTATTGGTTGTTCAAAACATTACAAAGCTCTTGACATAGCATATTTCATACATTAAATTCAAGTTGGTTATGAACTCCCAATTTTACCCCAAATACAGATTGCAGAATCACATCGGTTACACATCCACATTTTTACATAATGCCCTATTAGTAACTGTTGTATTCTGCTACCTTTCCTATCCTCTACTATCCCCCCTCCCCTCCCCTCCCATCTTCTCTCTCTACCCCATCTACTGTAATTCATTTCTCTCCTTGTTTATTTTCCCATTCCCCTCACAACCTCTTATATGTAATTTTTATACCTGTGTTTTTATAACCTCAGCCATTTCCTTTTCTGATTTCTGGAAAATCTGCATAGCAAAAGACATTTCTTTTTGCTTATGAGAATGCAGCAATAGGCATAGAAAAAAAAGTAATAAGAATATAGTCAAGCCTCATTTGCAAATTTACTCACTAAAATTTATTTGTATCTCCAAGATTAATATTCATAGTACCTATGGTGGTCATTTATGGACATGTGCAGGAGGAAAATCACACAGCACGCACTCACCCAGATGAAAGTGAACAGAGATTTTGCATTCTTATTTCATCTTTTATACTATAAACAAGTGACTTTGTGTGTGTGTGTGTGTGTGTACAATTTTTCTGCTTAAAATGGTCGCCTGGCCATTTTAAAAATACTAAAATACTGTCTAGTGTTCCTCAGCATAAAAAGGCTCTGATCCGCTTTGTGGAAAAAATACATGTGCTAGATAAGCATGCTTCGAGCATGAGTTATAATGCTGTTGGTTGTGAGTTCGATATTAGTCAATCAGCAATATATATTAGAACTGGGAATATAATTCAGTGGTAAAGTGCTTGCCTAGTATCAGGAGTATTTTTTTGTAGTACTGGGTTCAATACCCAGTACTACAGAAAAAAAAAAAAAAGACACCCCTCTATATATTTAAGTACATATGTATACACACACACACACACACACACACATACATTAAATAAGATGGCTTCATAGAGAAACCAGATTATATACTGATCAACTGACAATGTTGTGGTGAGAGGTTTACAGGAATCTAAGCCTAAATTTCTCCTAGGAGAATATTCACTATCTGATAGTAATGTTCGTGGCTACTATAGAATATAACTACCACAGATAATGAGAATTAACTCTCTATGCTAGTGATCAATATTCTATTTTAATATATCATGAGCTTTGTAAAGTTTTGAACAACCAATAAAAAAAAATATTCTATTTTAGCCTTATTTCCAAAGTGTTAAAGCAGAAAGTGTTAAAGCTGATCCTGTGTACACTGACTCCTGATCTGAAAATCGCAGTTAATTTTTGCAGTATTATCTAATTGAACCTGTCCTAAGTGATATGTATTATGTCAGTTTTGATGGGCTAGTTATATTTTTCTAGTATATATTAAAATAAATGCATAATTTAAATGCACATATATTACCAAAATTAACTCATGTGCCACCCAACAGTGCATGTACCAACACTGATACATGAATCACATTTGGGAAAACCTTGCTCTATATCCCATAGAAAAGTTATTACCTTTAACAAAAAAAATTTTCAAGGCTTCATCTGAAAATAATTATACTTTTCTCAATTCAGATTTTTGGAACAGTTCTATAGATTATAATACAAAACAGAATATAGCATTCAGCATGGAAAGAGTTCAAAGAAAATTGAATAGGATAGAAACTGAATATTTTATTAGATGATCCAACAAGAAACAACATTTTGCTATATACCTGAAACTGTGTCAAATTGCTGAAAAAATGGCTTTGGATCACATGGCTGATCCACAGACTCTGCGTTAGCAACAGGCTGTTGCATAAACAGAGACTGTCCCTTCAGGACCTTTTCTGCTGCTGCTGTCAGCTTGGGCCTTTGTCCTTCACTGAGTTCACCGACACTGTGTTCCAAGTCCTTCAAAAGAAACAACTGTTAAAACCATAATATTAAAATCAAATCAAAACAGCAAATATCTGATAAATATCATGATCCATACTACTCACTTGCTTGGAAGGTACATTAGAAAATGATTCCTATGCCACATATACATTACATGGAAAATAAATTTTAAAAGGTAGTTTAGTAAAACATACAGTAGTAGGCTTTGTTTTGAATACCTTATTTTATACACACACACACACACACATATATTAGTTGTAGATGGACACAATACCTTTATTTTATTTGTTTTTCATTTTTATGTGGTGCTGGGGATCAAACCCAGTGCCTCATGCATGCTAGGCAAGCATTCTACCACAGGCAAAAACCTCAGCTCCTGAATACCTTATTTTTTCTAAATATTTATTTTAGTTGTAGTTGGACATAATATCTTTATTTTATTTATTTTTATGTGGGTGCTGAGAACTGAACCCAGCGCCTCACACATGCTAGGCAAGTACTCTACGGCTCAGCCATGACCCCAGCCCTGAATACCTTGTTTTATAAGGTTAATCATTATGTTTTTCAACTTATAATTAAATAGCAATAAAATATAAGAAAAATTCTATTATAATTTAAAACAATAAGTACTGCCACACATTGTACATTGTTCATACAACTTAACATTTGAACCATAGAAAATATCTCTCTCATTCTTCATAAAACAGAATTCTCTAAAGCTGTTAGTGTGAACTTTATAATTAAACAACTAATGAGGAAAACAATATCTTTTAAGTAGTATATAGATTATCTATATATAAATAATTATGGGTTTTGTAAGTACACAGATTTAAGACTATTTAAACCATATTTAATAAAGTTCTTTGCCCTATGAAAGTACGAAAATAAAAAAAGTACAAATGTGAAGCCAGTTGTGGTGGCACACACCTGTAATCCTAGTGACTCAGGAGGCTGAGGCAAGAAAATTGCAAGTTCAAACCCAGTCTCAGCCACTTAGTGAAGCCCTAAGCAACTTAGTGAGACCCTGTCACTAATAAAATATAAAAAAGGAAGGGCTGGGGACGTGGCTTGGTGGTTAAGCAAGTTCAATCCCTGGTACCCAAAAACAAACAAATAAAAAAAGTTTACTTCATATATATGACATATATATTTACTTCATATATATGACACGCTTGTCATATATATGAAGTAAATGGAAAGCTAAAAAAGATTGATGTATTTTTTCCGTATTAAAAGTTATATATCATATTCTGTATTAAAAATTAATACACTAGTACATTTTGTAACTTACAGATAATCTAATGAATTTAATAATCAAGAATAGAATAGGAATTCCAGCATCAAAATGCTCCCAGGATTCTCTTTCTTGCTTTTTTTTTGGTGTGTGTGTGTGGTGCTAAGAATGAAACCCAGGGTCTCACCCAAGCTAGGCAAATGGCAAGCACTCTACTACTGAACTATATCCCCAAATGCATGTTTCTTATTTTAAAGGGGCTTAATTTCAACCAACATCTTTGATGATTCTATTGACTATGAAATAAAATCTAAACCTATAAATTTAACATTCAGATTCTCTACAATTTTCCGAAATTTTATTCAAAACATCTGTATATCCTCCATTCCCTTAACCTGACTCCTCTTTAGGAATACTAAGTGCCTCAACATCCTTTAAGTTGAAAAATATTAATTTGTGAGGAATATATCCCTTGGAGACTCTTGGGCAATATTTGGAATAATGGCAGACATTTTCTTCAGAAACTAATTAGAAATATTTCACAGTAGCCATGTTACTGCTTAAAGGTAAAGGTCATGCACCATTCATCTTTATCTATTTCAAGGCTATGTGTGGCATATAGTAGATGCTCAGTAAAGGTCACAGAATGAAGGAGTGATACATAAATCATTTTAAAGAGCTTCAGTTTTTTCAACTATAGAACAAAAGGAGTAGAAAAGATGTTCTAAATTCTCTCCAGTTATAAAATCCTATGTTCTATGACTTTAGGTTAAAGTTCCTATAACACTAACTTTTGAATAACTGAAATATTAACATGCCTTAATTAAAAGTGGGAATATTTTTATTTTTTCCCGATTTGTAGCTAACCAAGAAATAATTAAGATTAGATAATACCTCTGAGTGATAGACTGATTGCTGTGAAACTAATAATTCTTGATTTTGTTTAGTAAGGAGAGAAAGAATTGCATCTGCATGAAGCTTTTTATGGGGCATTCTAATCACCTGTCCTTCACTGGGAGGATCATCTTCCTGAAAGAAACATAAACACAATTAACACATCAAAAAACTTTATCAAACTGCATTTTTCTCAATTATGAATAACAAAAACTTAGCTATCAAATTACATCAATACTTTTTGGAAAAGAAGATAAACTCTTTATTTTCATTTAATTCTTTTTTAAAAAATATTTTTGGGGGGCTAGGTTGTGGCTCTGTGGTACAGCACTGCCTAGTATGTGTAAAGGCACTGGGTTCGATTCTCAGCACCACATATAAACAAATAAAGATCCATCAATAACTAATAAAAATATTTTTTAAAATGATGGACACAATACCTTTATTTTATTAATTTATTTTTATGTGGTACTGAGATTTGAACCCAATGCCTCACAGTGCTAGGCAAGCACTCTACTATTGAGCCACAACCCCAGCCCCTCATTTAATTCTTATTTCCACCTGACTACAATAAAACACGTTTGCTTCAAACAAACAACACTATAATTTGGTAACAAACTGGAGACTTATTGTAAAAACATGAAAATCGGACCTCTGTGTCAAAACCACAAGGATTCACAATGTCTTATATATGTTTGCTCACGTGGTTTCCTGCTTCACCTTTATTCAGTGCACAAAGCAATGCCCCACTGAGGCAATGAGGACAAAGCACTGGAGTAATGCTGCAACTTAGACCTAAGGCAAAAATGGAAAATTGCAGAACATGCAACAGAATTCAGAGACCTTCAATGTCCTTTTGCCTTTGTGCCGACATCTGCCTCAGCTAGAGAGCAGGTATTGAAACCCGCACTGACATCCTGCCTTTGATACTTCACTGTACTTCAAAGCAGACCTGTTCCCAAATGAGGGACAGGTGGGCCTCAGATTCAGACAAACTGGATTCCCTCATAAATACAGGTATAAATCTCTGATTTTACATTCATTAAAAGTCATTTATTTAGTTCCTTTTAGTGAAATGAAGTTAATTCTGGATTATAAATGCATATCTTCCAGTTTTATATGGATAAATGTCTAATGGTACATGACTTCAAATTATTCTGGATTTTTCCAGATTATTCCTTTGCATTTGATTTTATTATGAATTTGTAGCATATCATTTCGGTATAGTAAAAATATCAAAATTAGAAATCAGTTTCAAATGTAGAAGAAGAAAGAAGTTACAATTTAGTCCTGGTTCAGTTAACTATTTACTTTATAGAACTTTAAATATACATTGGCTAAGAATGGATAAAAATGCTATAATGGCATATTAGTAGGCCAGATAAAGCTCCTCAGAAAATAAAGATATCTCATTTATGCCTTCTTCCTGTATTGTTTTATAAAAGTGATTACACTGTCTCTACAATGGACTCAATTACTTGTATTAAATAGTCACTCCTAGCTGGGTGCAGGGGCACACACCTGTAATCTCAGCAACTCAAGAAGCTGAGGAAGGAGGACTCAAAAGTTTGAGGCCAGGGGCTAGGGTTGTAGATCAGTGGTAGAGTGCCTGCCTCACACATGTGAGGCACGGGGTTCTATTCTCAGCACCACATAAAAATAAATAAATAAAATAAAGATATTGTGTCTATCTACAACTAAAAAAAAAAAAAGTTTAAGGTCAGACTCAGAAACATAGTGAGATCATTTCTCAAAATCAAAAATTTTAAAGAAAGGGGCTGGGGTTGTGGCTCAAGTGGTGGTGCGCTCGCCTGGCATGCGTGGGGCACTGGGTTCAATTCTCAGCACCACATAAAAATAAAATAAAGATATTGTATCCACCTAAAACTAAAAAATAAACATTAAAAAAATAAAAATAAAAATAAAGGCTGGGGAAGTTGCTCAGTGCGTAGAGCACCCTTGGGTTCAATCCCCAGAACTGCCCACCCCAATCATTCCTAAAAAAATAATTTTCAAATAAAATCCTTTTTTTGTGTGTGATACTGAGGATTGAACACAGGGCCTTGTGCTTGCAAGGCACGCAGTCTACCAACTGAGATATACCCCCAGATCTCAAATAAAATCTTATCAAAAATTTTCTTAATTATTTCCTTACTCCTTTGTGAAATTATATCTTGTAAACACATCAGTAATAATAACAATGCTTAGCAAAAAATATGGTAAATATAATTACCTTTCTTTGCTTAGGTGATTTGAAAATACATAAAAAGTAATTATTTCCATTTTTAACAGTTTCTTCAAAAAGAAAATTTCCAATATTATTTCGTATTTATATATTTTATTTATGTAAAAATATATAAATAATCCCTTTACCAAGGCATTGTTTAAATAGACTACAATACTTTAAAAAATGACATAGGGACTGGGCATGGTGGTGCATGCCTGTAATCCCAGTGGCTTGGGAGGCTAAGGCGAGAGGATTTCGGGTTCAAAGTCAGCCTCAGCAAAATCAACTAAGCAACTCAGTGAGACTCTGTCTCTAAATAAAATACAAAATAGGGCTGGGGATGTGGCTCAGTGATCAAATGCCCCTAAATTCTATCCCCAGTACCCCTTCCCCCCAAAAAGACATAGACCTGTGTGTGTGTGTGTGTATGTGTGTGTGTGTGTACGCTATGACTGTTTTTTGTTGTTGTTGTTTTGGGTTTTTTTGGTACCAGGGACTGAACTCAGGGGCCCTTGACCACAGAGCCACATCCCAGCCCTATTTTTTTAGTTTAGAGACAGGGTCTCACTGAGTTGCTTAGTGCCTCACAGTTGCTAAAGCTGGCTTTGAGCTTGCAATTCTGTCTCAGCCTCTCAAGCCACTGGGATTACAGGCGTGCACCACCACGCCCAGCATGTATTATGACATTTTAAAATGTTAATTTTTCCTTTTTTAGAGCTAGATAATGACTAGGAAGAATTAGTATCCCTAGATCCTATTTTAGTTTTTCTTTTTGTGTCATTAAATTTACATATTTGTCAGCACAAATAATTATAATCACGATTAAGGAAAAAACAAATGTATTATAAGAGAGTTGATTGAAATAGGTAAGATTTTTCAGAAAATATTATAAATATTGTAAAGACAACACATCTAGGTGACACTTTGCATTGAGATAGATTTTATTACCTAATTATATTAACTGTATATTTTTTAACTACTGGGGCCACAGAGGTTAAAAACAACTTTTCAGTCTCACAATTATGATAATGTTACATAATAAAATGTACAAAAACCCTACATTCCTTCATGGATAAGATTTTACTAAATTGTGTGCCTATAACTCAAATAATTGAGAAAAAATCTAATCAGTTGCAACAAGTTCATCAAGATATTCTTCCTGTCAGAATTCAATGTTATAAACATTCCTTACCATTTCAAGAGCATCTTGCAAAGTGCTAGATAAGCTATCATTTAGGTGTGTCAGATATATTTCTCCAGCTCCTAAAACTAGAAATTAAGATGTAACAGGTTAGAAAAAAGAAGACATGAACATCAGTTTTTTAAACAATGCAATTGAAAACAAAGATAAGATTGCTGTTTCACCTGCAAGTTTGTCAGAAATTTAACAGAACTGTTAAGTAGCACTACAGATATGAAATTGAGAAATAGACTCTCCTATATATTAGTATAATTAAAAGCTGATTAAAATTAAAGTAGATTAATTTTTCCAGAGATGAATCTTTTTGTGTTGTTGATGTATTACTATTTTAAAGGTATCTACCCTGACTCAGCAATTCCATTTCTAGTCATGTAATCTATGGAAATTATTACATTAGTGCACAAAGAAACACAAACACACACATTAAGGATGGTCATTAAAGAGTTGTGCACAGTCTGGAAACATTGAAAACAATTTAAGTGCACTCCACTAAGACACAATTTAAATAGACTGAACAACCACTTAAAAAACTGACAGAGACCTATGTGTGTTGATACTGTAAAATGCCTACAGTGTATCATTATTAAGTTAAAAATTCAGGTTTCAGAATAATATGCATAGTTTCATCCCATTTTAAAGGTAAATGCACATACACATGTATGTATTTAGGTGTCTATATATGCACAAACAAAAGTATACTGGAAGGATATTAGTTCTAGAGAGTAAGATTATAAGGAAGTTTTATTTTCTAAAATTAAAATCCAGAAGTTACTTATATAGAGAAACTATTCTTTCTAGTATACTATGCTAAATATTGAAAATTAAGTAAAAACACTTTAAAAAGCAAAGTTTTACTAAGGGACTTATCACAATCTACCAATGAAATCATTTAATACAGGAACTTACTCTTGGGAGCCAATTTTTGACCACAGCTAAATAAAACCTCTCCTTCAGAGATGGGTCTATCTAAAGTTTCTGTTTCAGTGACAGTAATGCTCAAAGTGCTCTCCAGTGTTGAGGAACCAGAACTTGGCATCTGTAAGGGAGAAGGAGCCTTGGTGCCTGCAGGAAATGGTGTAAGGGGAACTGGCTCTGGAGGCGCAGGCTGGGCAGGGAAATCCATACTCTCACGTTCTTCATCTTTAGCTACAGACATTACACTAAGAAGATAAGGACATATTTTGAATTTATTAGGTCACTGAAGGCCTATATTCATTTTTATATAAAAAACAGATTCTCCTTTAGCATAGTATTTCTATAAACTATACTTTTATAATTAATAAGATTCATTCTTCTAAAATTGTTTTTATGCTTTAGTCATTGGCCATCTTGAAACCCCTTCTAGTCAAAAAACAAATCTACATGGGATAAATAACAACATAAGTTAAGTGATCATAGTAAATGATGGTCCATACTAGAGAGAAATCATTTTCTATTTTATTATCAGACAGATACTTTTATTAAAGTCTGTTTCCAACACTTTAAAAAAGAGGTGAAGATATAAGTAAATTTATAATTTTAAAAACTTAAAACTTATAAAACATCTTCCAAGTATAACGAGGTTTATAAAGCTCTTCATCACCTCTATGTTTCACTGGGTCATACAAGTGAAACGTAAGTGGGAGTATACAGTTACTAAGAATGAATCCAGTCAGCCCTCCATATCCACAGGTTCCATGTCCAGGAGTCACCCAACCACAGACTGAAAATATTTTTTCAAAATATTTGAGTCTGTACTTTTTTGTGTGTGTCATTATTCCCTAAACAATACATTATAACAACATGGTACAAAGCATTTTCAATGAATTAGGTAATAATCTAGAGATGATGTAAAATGTATGTAGATTATACGTAAATACCTTGCTATTTCATATAAGGGACTTGAATATGTGTGAATTTTGGCATGAGGAGACGGGACCTAGAAATAGTCCCCAGTCCCCCTCCAATACAGAGAGATGACTATAAATTCTTACTTACATAGCCCTTGGGTGAACAAATCCTTCTAATAGAGAGTTAGGATTCTCCTCATCCAGTGGCAGGTCTCCATCCCCCCATGGCTTGGGAAGCTCTGGGCTTGATATCTTCAATTTATCAATGGAAATCTCTGACAAAGTTGGGGTAAGAGCAGCTGCAGCTGCTGGAGGAGGCGAAGGAGCAGGGGTAATTGCTGGAGTATTCACAAGTGTCATGGCAGGCATATCATGTCCTACAGAGTTTTTTTTTTAAAAAAAAAAAAAAAGAAAGAAAGAAAAAGTTAAGTCAGTCAACAACTCCCATAAGACAATACGTTGCTTCAAATACCTTAACATTTTGGGATACAAATAGTGGCAATAGTAAAAACAATGACGATGGTGGTGACCATTAGCAAAAGAATTCCTAAATTAATAAAGTATAAAAAAAAACTAGAAAAAAATGGCACTTTTAACACTACCATATACTTAAAATAGTCTAAGTGTCTATTTCTTTATATACTTTAAGAAATGGTAATTCAGGCTAGGATTGTGGCTCAGAGGTAGAGCGCTTGCCTAGCATGGGTGGGACCCGGGTTCGATTCTCAGCACCACATAAAAATAAAGGCATTGTGTTGTGTCCATCTACACCTAAAAAAAGTAGTATTTTGGGGCTGGGACTATAGCTTAGTGGTAGAGCGCTTGCCTAGCATGTGTGAGGCCCTGGGTTCGATTCTCAGCACTGCATATAAATGAGTAAAACAAAGGTCCATCAACAACTAAAAATATATATATATATATATATATATATATATATATATATATTTTTTTTTTTTTTTTTTTTTTAAAGAGGTGGTACTTTGGTTTGAATGTTTGTTCATGTGTTAGAAACTTAATCCACAAATTGATGTGGATATTTTGGAGTAGGCTAATTAGGGTTAGATGAAGATACGAAGGGGGAGACACATGATGTAAAAACTATACTTTTATAATTAATAAGATTCATTCTTCTAAAATGGCTTTATAATAAGAAGAGAGACCAAGGCTCTCAGGCTCCTGCTTTTGCCATTGTGTAATGCCTTCTGTCAGTATGATACAGCAAGAAGACCTTACCAGCCAGGTGCATTGTCATATGCCTATAATCACAGCAGTTTGGGAGGCTGAGGCAGGAGGATTGCAAATTCAAAGCCAGCCTCAGCAATTTAGCAAGACCCTAAGCAACTTAGAAAAACCCTGTAACAAAATAAAAATTAAAGAAAAAAAGGGCTAGGGATATGGTTAGGTGCCCCTGGGTTCAATCCCAGATACAAAAAAAAAAGAGCAACCCTCACCAAATGCAGCATCTCAATTTTGGACTTCCCAAAATTTAAATTTTAAAAAAATAAATTTCTTTTTTTAATAAATTATCTACTCTGTAGTAATTTAATATAAAACAGACAAGTGGCAACCAATTCCTTAATTTTTCTTATATGATAAATGATTTACTAAAACTTGGTAAGCAACAAGTATGTATAAAGCATCTAATAAAACATCATGAAATTTTAATTGCTACTTGCTAAAATTAAAACTGAATTATAGAAATAAGGTTTCTACCTTTTTCAGGAAATACGTCTTTTACAGAAAAAGCCCCATCATGATCTGAATCACAGGGAGAAGAATCTGGAGTTTTCACTAACACCCGGTCCTTAGGAGGTGATGAAGGTGAGCGAGGAGGAGTAGGCTGTGGAGTAGCCACAGGGGTACACACTCTTGCCTAAAATAAAGTAGTACAACAAGACAAATGGTTTATAATCACCCAAGTACTGCAAGCTCGTTCATAGACTATATTGAATTTAAATGGGTGGGGGGGAAGGGGACGCAAAATAACAACAACAACAAAAAATAGGAGACTTAAATACCCTGGCTCTTAAGTATCTAGCTACCAGTATAAGGCTGGTCTACAGAAAGCCTCTACAATTGAAAAACCCTGCCTCTGAAACAGGCTTCCAAGAAAACTAAGGCACCCTATTTTAATGTAGAGATAAAGACTATCCATACAGTTGAAGATCAAAACCAACTATAAATTTGATGAGTAGGCCACGCAACAAAAAGGAAGCATTTTAACTGTCAAGATATCCAAAAAAAAAAAAAAAAAAAACAAGCCCTTTCGCACAAAGAAACAGTATATAAAAAGGAACAGAAGGATTTAAAAAAGTGGGTGGGGAGAAATAATAATAGGGAGATAGAAATTACTAGGGGAATAAAAAGAGAACATTTTCATACTAATTTGTTGAATACATAATCAAATGGCTCAAAATTAAGGTAAAAAAGAATGACAGTGAAAATTAAGTCTCCTTCCTGTGTCCTTTTTACATAGTTCTATTCCTCAGAGTTATCAAATACTCTAGACTTAAGTCATTTCATATTTATTTATTTATTTATTTTATTGCCAATTCCAAGTTGTCAAAGCTGGTTATTGGGAAAAGTTTTCAATTAGCAATAATCATGCCTTGGATAAATCTCATTGGCTATGATACTACTGTTTTGCAAAGCTTCATTACATAGTCATATAAATTTATTTATGGAATAAAACTCCAGAAGTAGAGTTCTTGATTAAAGAGTTGTGTTTTTTATTTGAATAGTTATTTCACTAAATTTCCCTCTACAGAACTGTACATTTCATACTACCACCAGAAGGTACGAGAATGTCTATTTCCCCAAGGTTTGCCAAACAATAGCTTTATCAAACTTTTAGATTTTTGCCAATCTGATCAGTAAAATGGAACTTCAGTGATTTTTTTCCCTTATTATCAGTGAGGCTGACAGTCTTTTTACAAGAATATGGATGATTTATATTTCTTCAGTATTTGTGGACTCTTTGGTCATATTCTTTGCCCATTCTTAAAATAGATTATTTGTCTCTTTTCATTCTGAAAAACCTTTATAAATTAGGATTAGCCTCTATTCTGTGAGTTGCAAATTAATATACAATTTTAAAATGAAGCATATGAGAAATTCTATAATATTGCATCATAATAGGCATATTCTTATTCTTACTTTTTTTTTTTTTTTGGGGTACCAGGGATTGAACTCAGGGGCACTTAACCACTAAGTCACATCTCCAGCACCTTTTTTATACTTTATTTTGAGACAGGATCTTGCTGAGTAGGTTAGGGCTTCACTAAGTTGTTGAGGCTGGCTTTGAACTCTCAATCCTCTTGCCTCAGCCTTCCAACTTGCTTGGATTACAGGCATGCACAATTACTCCTGGCCATAATTGGCATATTCTTAACTTTCATTTTAGAATGAACGAAATATATTATGCCTTTCCCCTTCTTGACTACATAAACATATAGCATAAAAATACTGCTTTCAAATATTATGTCATTGGCTACTTTATCATAATGACAAGATCTAAAGGTATTCTAGTGACATAATAATGGATAATGATGATGATAAACTATTTTTGACTATTCCAAGTTCTATATACTAGATTAAGCTCTTTGCATATATCATCTAATTTAATCTGCCACAAAACCTTATATGAGAACTAAGAACTCACAGTATGATGAAGGCATCAATCGCTTGCAAATTAAATCAAAATTAGATTAATTTTCATAAAAATCCCAATGGGATTTTTTAATGATGAAAGACTGGGGGTGAAGCCCAGTGGTACAGCACTTGCCTAGCATGCATGAGGCTCTGGGTTCAATACCCAGCACTGCAAGCTCCCCCCGTGACAGAGAAAGAGAGAGAGAGAGAGAGAGAGAGAGAGAGAGAGGTTGATTGATTGATTTGTTATGGCACTTAGATTAAGTGTGGGGCTGGGGATTAAGCCCAGTTGGCAGAATGCTTGCCTCAAATGCATAAGGCCATGGGTTCAATCCCCAGCACCACACACAAAGTTGGGTGTGGTGGTATGCACCTGTAGTCACCAGGCTGAGGCAAGAAGATGGTAGGTGTTTGAGAGTTTGAGGACAGCCTAGGCAATATAGTAGAACCCCATTTCAAAAGAAAAAAAAATGCCAAAAAACTCTTTTTAACATATATTTGGACAAACATATTAAATGGGTCCAAGGGTTAAAAAAAAATGGCAATTGTGAAGATAAAGAATAAATCATGTGGGAGGGCTTGCCTTACTAGATATTCAGTAAGCAGATTTTGGTTAAGTCACAGTCATTTAAACTCTATTCTATCTCTACTATACAGTAAGACTAAAGTATAGAGCTGAGGGGTCAAATCAGGTGTTATGAACTCCAAAGTCAATGCTTTTAAATTTTGTAACGTGCCTATTTACACATTGGGTTTTTTTTTTCTAAGTTTTTTTTTTCATTGAATCACCTTCATGAAAGCATATAGACTAAAAACAAACCAAAGTAATTGCCATAGAGAAAACTACAACCCTGACCACATCAACACTGTGTTCACTACCAAGGAGTTAATAAAGCACAGATTTGGGCAAATTTATACCACACCAATCCCTAAAAACATCAAATTATAACTTTATGTTTATGTACCAAATCGATGTTGCACCCATATATCTTTGTAATCAAAAGGCTCAGAAGTGACTAAGAGTTTTAAGCAGCTGGTAATGACAAGTAAATTTTGGATATAATTTTATAATGCTAAAAAAGCTTAAAAATTCCAACTAACATAATAAGGCAAATATACTTTCTTTTAAAGATAAAAACATCACTTCACATAATAACCTAAAGCAAAATGGCCTTCCTTGGCTATATCTTGAATTTTTTTAAGACAGACATTTCTGGAACAACTGGAGAAATCTGAATACAGTCTCCATATTCTATATAACATAGCAATGTTAAAGTTGGGAGTTATAAGAATGGTATTTTATTTATGTAACATATGTTATTTATGTAATATTTATTTTATTGGTTCTTTTTAGTTACATATGACAGTAAAATCCATTTGATATAATTATGTAAGCATGGAATATATCTTATTCTAATAATTAGGACTCCAGTCTTGTGGATGTACATAATGGTGAGATTCACTGTGGTGTATTCATACATAAACATATGTAAGTTATGTCAGATTCATTCCATTGTCTTTCCTTTTCCTATCCCTCCTCCCTTCCCTTCATTCCCCTTGTCTAATTCACTGAAGTTCTATTCTTCCCCTCCCCCCCTTATTGTGGGTTAGCATCCACATATCAGAGAAAACAATCAACTTCTGGTTTGGGGAGACTGGCTTATTTCACTTAGCATCCATTTACTGGCAAATGTCATGAAGTCATTCGTCTTTATGGCTGAGTAACACTCCATTGTATATACACATCACATTTTCTTTATCCATTTGTTGAAGGGCACCTAGGTTGGCTCCATAGCTTAGCTATTGGGAATTGTGCTGTTATAAACATTGATGTGCCAGTGTCACTGTAGTATGGTGATTTTAAATCCTTTGGATATATACCAAGGAGTGGGATAACAGGTTCAAATGGTGATTCCATTCCTAGTTTTTTGAGGAATCTCCATACTGCTCTCCAGAGTGGTTGCACCAATCTGCAGTGCCACCAATAATGTATGAATGTACCATTTCCCCCGATGCTCGCTGACATTTATTGTTACTTGTACTCTTGATAACTGCCATTCTGACTGGAGTGAAATGAAATCTCAGTGTAGTTTTAATTTGCATTTCTCTAATTGCTGGAGATGTTGGATATTTTTTCATATATTTGTTGACCATTCATATTTCTTCTTTTGAGAAGCATCCGTTTAGTTTCTTTGCCCATTTGTAATAAAGTACCTTATTTTTAGGTGATATTGCTGATGCATTTGAGGTAAAGTATCATGATGTCTAAAACTTTCAAATGTTTTTTATTTTATTTTTTTTTTCTTTTAAGAGAGAGGGAGAGAGGGAGGGGGAGAGAGAGAGAGAGAGAGAATTTTAATATTTATTTTTTAGTTATCGGGGGACACAACATCTTTGTTTGTATGTGGTGCTGAGGATCGAACCTGGGCCGCACGCATGCCAAGCGAGCACGCTACTGCTTGAACCTCATCCCCAGCCCCTCAAATGTTTTTTAAAGGATATAATTATGTAGAGTTATTTTTTAAGTGTGCCAAAATACTATCAATTGTGAAATATAGGTAAAGGGTTTATAAATGTCCATTGTATCATATTCTCAACTTTTTTCTAGATTTAAGTTTTCAAAATAAAATGCTAGGAAAAATATTACACTTTAGTCATAGCAACAAGAAATAAAATTTCTGCCATACACCATTATCTTATCTTATGCAGTTTAAAATTCATCTATTATTTAACCATTCTTTAATAATATATTAAAAAAAAAAAAACTCCACAGAACTCTTTTAATCATGAAAGCAGAGGCACTCCTACCAGAAAACATGTTTCCTTTGATAAAACATCACCAGAAACACTTGTAGCCACAGGATCTTGCTTCTTTGTTTCTCTGTCACCCAGCAAGACAGCAATGGTCTCAGCCAGAGCTTCATTCACAAAATGGCTAATCATGTCCGAATTCACAGGAACCCCTGCATCAACAAAGAGCTGGAGAGCACCATAGCTTGTTCCTTCCACTAAAAAAATAAAAAAAACTTTTGGAATAAGTGGCCAAGACACCATTTATAATCCAAAACTTAATTCCTAAAAGATTTTAGAGATGCATATATATTATGAGGAAGGGAGAAGAAGTAACGGTGAAAATACAAACACACCTACTTACCAGGAAAGAAAGCAAGACAATAACGTAATGAAAATCTTCTCTCAATAAACCAAGAAGGAAAGGAAAACATATAGGTGAAAACCTAGTTATACTCTTCCCTGCCACTGCAGAATTTAATGATAAAAAGGACTTGCATTCTTATTGAATGTCCTCATCTGAAAACAAACTAACATTTCCAATTTTGACCAAAGCAAAAGGATGTAATAAGTGTGAGGCGAATTTTCTTTCATCTAGTTTCAGATACACCAGTTATCAACATTACAGGCTGGGGCTCCTCAAAAGTCTATAGCAGTTTAGGTACTTATTAGATGTTCTGTAGATATATTAATTTTCCAATGGGTTTTACTTTTCATTTACATGAATGTATTCAAAATTAAGTAAAGCTTTTCGAGACTTTACTGACCATGAAGTGGTATTTCTAAACAGTATAAATACATGAACGATGATCTGTACAACCCAAAGGAGATGTGCTCTCTCCAAAGAGTATTCTTTTAGTAGTACAACAATGACAGCAATCTATGGGATTATTTACAGATGTCTTAGGATCACTTGCTGAGGGTAAAAAATAAAAATTTATAGTTTCCAAAAGCCAGGGCTATTTTTATATCAATAATCCAAAACTCATATTCAAAAAATCTCCCTTTTAATTTCTATAATCATTTGTTTGTTTGTTTGGCATGACCAAGAATCAGAATATCTATGTCATAAAGCCAAAAAAGTCCTCCTTAGACACTGGCAAAAAAAAAAAAAAAAGCAAATAAACACAGTTTTATAAAAAAAAGAGAACAGGATATAAATACCAAATTTGGAAATCTTAAAGATTTTCATCCAGAGGCTGAGGTTGTGGCTCAGTGGTAGAGTGCCTGCCTAGCATGTGTGAGGCACTGGGTTCGATCCTTAGCACCACATAAAATAATAAATAAAGGTATTGTGTCTATCTACAACTGAAAAAAGAAGAAGAAGAAAAGAAAAAAATTTTATCCAGGGAAATATCAATTTTCTTGTAACTTTGTTGATCATTTTTTTTCTTTCTTTAAAAAAATTAAATGATAAGAGAAAATCCAGGATACAGCAGTGTGGGAGACAGATGCGAGCTTTATTAAACAGGAAGAAGTAACCAAATGCAACAATAAAGAGTATGGAACTGAGATGCAGGTTTTGGCTGAGTCCCTGGGGCTGAGGAAGAGCAAAGAAAAGAGAATGAAACAAACAATAACCCCAAGGCTTTGAAAATTGGGTGCTGGGAAAAATCTGTGTAATCATTAACAGAAATAGAGAACAAAGAACAAGTCTAGGTAGAAAAATTACATGTACTTTGGATATGCCAAATTTGGGATGCCAATGGAGCATCAAGTAGAATATCCATCAATAGGCAAAACTCTAAGTTTACAGCCTAAATGCATGGCTTAAGAGTCATCAAATGACACAGGACAATGAAAGAGGAAACTGGAAAAATAGAAAAGGGGCAAGGCACACAAACTACTCAAGTAGCAGAAAATAAATGATGAAATGAAGGTCTTAAAGCTGAAAAGATAACAATGGCATAAAGTTGTTATGTTAAAACCCAGGGAACATTTTAAGGATTAGAAGCAGGCAACAGTGTCCAGGCTAGAGCCATCTACTAGAATAAGGATTTGAAAGGGAGCAGCCTGTGAAAATTTTAAGAAATTTCTTAAAGGAGACTCCAGGAAACCAACCCTCAGGACTGAAGAAAAGGTGGACAATGAGAAAGTAAATGCAAACTCTAAGGATAGGATTTGGTCAGTTGAAGATCAGTCTATAAAAGGAGAACAGAAGGTTATTCTGAGACTGAAAAGAAGAAAGACAATACAGGTAATAATACATAGAAATGTAAAATTTAAAAAAGCAACAAAGTTGGAAAATACTTTGTTTCAAAACTTATCATTAAATTACAATAATCAAGTATGTGGTATTGGTAAAAGACATGTAGATTCATGAAAGTTCACAAATGGATCTAGACATATAGCCAATTAATTTTCAATAAAGGTATTAAGGTAATTCAATAGCAAAAGGAAAAACTTTGCAACAAAGAGTGCTACAACTGCTCAGTGGTAGTGTTTGCCTAGCATACATGAGGCCCTGGGTTCCATTCTCAGCACAAGAACAACAAAAAAAAAGCTGGGGATGTTGCTCAGTGGTAGACCACTTGCTTAGTATGCAAGAAGCCCTGTATTCACACCCCAGCCCCTGAGTAAAAAAAAATACTAAGGAACTAAATGTAATCTAAAACCATATACCTTCTAGAAGAAAACAAAAAAAACATCTTAATGATTTTTACTTAGGCAAAGATTTATTAAGTAGTATGTCCCCCAAAAGCCACAAACTACAAAAGAAATATTGATAAATTAGACTTCATCAAAATAAACCATTTGTCTTCAAAAGATAATGTTGAGAAAACAAAAAGGCAAGGTATAAATTATAAGGACATATTTGCAAAACACATAAACAATAATGAACTTGTATTTGGCTGGGTGTGGTGGCATATACCTATAATCCCACAACTCAAGAAGCTGAGAAAGTATTGCAAGTTCAAGGCTGGCCTCAGAAACTTTTTATTTTGAGACCTTGTCTTAAAATAAAAAGGACTGGAGATGTTGCTTGGTGGTAAAGCACCTCTGGATTCAATCCCCAGTACCAAAAACAAAAACAAATGGTTTGCATCTAGAATGAAAAACATTATAACCCAATAATATGTATAAAGGCACAAACCCCAATTTAAAAATGAGCAAAAGATTTAAAATAAGCCAGGTGCAATAGCATACACCTGTAATCTCAGGGACTCAGAAGGCTGAAGCAGGAGGATCACAAGTTCAAAGCCAGCCTCAACAATTTAGCAAGGCCTTAAGTAACTTAGCAAAACCCTGTCTCAAAATAAAATATTAAAAGAACTGGGAATGTGGCTTCAGTGGTTAAGCATTCCTGGGTCCAATCCCCAGTCAGTACCCACTCCCTGCAAAAAAAAAAAGATTTGAAATAATATTTCACCAAAGTAAATATGAAGATGAAAATCTGTGAAACATCATTAATCATTATTAGTAATTATACTACTCAGTCACTAGTATAATTAGGGAAATGTAAATTTAAAAAAACACAATGACATATCTCCACATATGTACAATGGCTAAAATAAAAACACTGATATACCAGGTACTATTGAAATTGTGGAAGAATTAAAACTTTTGTACATTGCTGTTATAATACAAAATAGTATATCTGCTTTGGAAAATATTTAGCAGCTTCTTATATACATTTATTTAACATGTGACCAAGAAAATTAAAAAGTTGTCTACACAATATTTGTCAGCAAATATTCATAACAGCTTTATTTATAATAGCCCCAAATTAAAAACTATAAATATCAATCAACTGGTAAGTGTATTAACAAATTTTGGTATATCCATAGAGTATAATACTACTACATGAAATAGTATAAGTGGTACTGGAGATTGAATCTAAAGCATATTCAGCATAAGCCAAATAAAACAAGTCAGCAAACAAAAACCTATATACTGTATGATTTATATATATGAAAGTCCAGATAAGATAAAAATAGTGATATAAAGCAGCTCTGTAGTTGTTTGTGACCACCAGGCATAGGTGGGGGATAGAAATTTTCTGCAAAGTGGCATTAAGGATCTGGAAAGGTAGCACATTCTTGAAACTCCAGCTACTCAGGAGGCTGAAGCAGGAGGATCAAAAGTTTGGGCAATTCAGCAAGATCCTGTCTCAAAATAAAATTTTTAAAAATTGACCGGTGATGTAACTCAGTGATTAAACATCCCCAGCTTGAATTCTCAGCATCAGGAAGGTGAAGCAGGAGGCAGCAGCATTAAGGGAACTTTGGAAGATGTCAAAAAGGCCTTTCTACAGCATGACTGTGTGACTAATGCACAGGTGCATACTGTGTGACTAATGCACAGCTGCATACATGTGTCAACACCTGTCTAATTGTACACTGAGAATTGTTGAAATTTAAGGCTTTCAAAAAAACTGATAGACAAACAATAGGAGAGGAAGGGAAATAGAGAAGAGAAAGAGGAAGAGAAGAAAAATATGGAAGAGGAAAAGGAGGAGAAGAAGGAGGTTAAGAAGGAGAAGAATGGTATGGGATTCCTCACAGAAAGAGGCTCATTAAACCATTCAGTGAATACTTAAAACTCTTTTTTAGGTGTTAATCAAGGGTTAGGAGAAATAACTTAAATCCTGAGTAATTTACAGTCTAGTGAATGAGAAAGATAAGTAAAACAACCATAATATAATCTATTAAATACTGTAATAAAAAATATATAAAGTACTCTGGGAGAATAACAGAGTTTGGGGGTGCAAGGAAAGGGGTAGTTTAATAATCTGAGTGCTGCAATATGAAATAAGGGAATGAGGGAGAACTGACCTCCTCTAGAGTACTAGAGAGGAACTAAGAAGTAAGATCTGAAATAAGACCTCATCTTTTTTGGGGGGTTGTGGATGGAGCTCAGTTGTTAAGTGCTTACCTAGCATGCCTAAGACCCTGGGTTTGATACTCAGTACCACAAAAAACCACCACCAACAACAACAAAATCTTAGCTTTTGTCAGCCAAATGACCTCTGGGATATATAAATCATAATGAACTAAAAGATTCTGTCTTTAATAATAACAACAAAAAATTCCATTTCACTTACCAATGTCAGAGGTCATTGGTTCACTTGCCTCACTGAATGAAACACTGGCATTAAGTCTGGCCTGCTGCTGGATTGGATAGAGCTCAGAGATAATCCTTGACATTATTTCTTGTTCTACCCTGGAAGGTGGGGAGATACAAATTAATGATTTCTAAATTTGATTGAAATATATAAAATGTTACACATATCAACCTTAAAAATAACATTTACCTAGGGGCACAAATATTATATGTAAAAGCAGTCATTTGAAAGTTACACCTGAAAGAAGAAAAAAATGTGCCTTCAAACAAGATAAAACACATGAAACAGAATCTCCTTGTGGGAGAGTATTCAGATAGTCAAAGAAATCAAATTAAAATCTTCCATGTTAGCCAGGCATGGTGGCCCATGCCAGCAGTCCAAGAGGCTCAAACAGGAGGATTGCAAGTTCAAAGACAACCCCAGCAACTTAGCAAGGCCCCAAGCAACTTAGAGAGACCCTGTCCGAAAATAAAAAAGGCTAACAGAACCCCTAAATTGAAGATTTGCCTAATGATTGTTGAGCACATTGCATACCTAGGTTTGATTTCCACTCTAAGAATACACATATAAAACTGTATCAGATCAAAATTAGAGAAAAATATCCATCTGCCCTTTCCACTGACTGTAATGAAGAGTAGTTTTCCTCTTAAAAAGGAAAGAAAAGGTTTTTTCCAAAGTCATTTTCGAAAGAAGAAGAAGGGAAAGGAAAGGGGAAAAGAATAGAAAACCTCTGTTAGTACATTTCTTTAGAGTAGCTAACAAACTTCTTAGAAAATGTTATTAAGACAGGTACGGTGGCTCACGCCTGAACCCCAGCTGCTCAGTAGGCTGAAACAGGAGAATCGCAAGTTCAAAGCCAGCCTCAGCAAAAGTGAGGCACTAAGCAACTTAGTGAGACCCTGTCTCTAAATAAAATACAAAATAGGGCTGGGGATGTGGCTTAGTGGTCGTGTGCCCCTGAGTTCAATCCCTGGTACCCTCCCCACAAAAAATTTATTATTATACAAATGACAGACATTTGTAGCAGAAAATATATAAAAGCTTTTAAAAATTTATAATGTTCACTTAATAATTCTAGATTCAGGAATAAACACAATTAACAATTTGGTATATACATTTTGAACTTCTGTTCTATGCACACTTATTTTTGAATAAGGTCTTATAAGCTGGGGTTCCATTGTAAGTATCATTTATACACCAGCAAACTATTAGTATCTTTCAATGTCCCTCCACAGTCTTCTAAACCTAAGGTTAATAACTCTATTAATATCCAGTTGCTTTATTTTACTCCATAAATTCCTTAAGGTTTTACACAATATAATAAGAATTCACTTCATATTTACATGTAATAACAGTATTACTAGTTACTGTTGTAAATATGTGATAAACTTAAAACAGTGACTTGTTTCTAATGCTAGGTGTTATATGGCCTGGTAGCAAATCCATAATTATTTCCTTAGGCTAAGTTTCTGAAAATGAGTCACTAGATAAAAGAACATGTACATTTTAAAGGTTTAATTACTCAGAAAAGCCTCTTGCCACAGCAAAAGTATAAATATTCAAGGACCAAAATAATACCTCCAACAGTTAGTTATGCCTTTAGCATTACATCAATTAGCAAAGGAAAAGTTTAATAAACAAAAAGAGACAAGGAAGATTTTTTGACTAAAATTTAATACTTCCCATTTATATTTGCTACTATCTATTCATACTGAAATCATTGTAAACGCACCACTGAATTAAGCTATTTTCCAATGTTTCTTTTCTCTCAATTACTTTATCCAGAATTTCAGTAGTGGGCTGAAAAGTAGAAACAACTGGTGGAAATGGAGGACCATTATACTTTGTAGAAGCAACTTGAACACTTCTGTTAAATTCTAGTAATGGTTCAGAGCTTTCTGGGATTTCATCACATTTTTCCTCTTCCTGGTAAGAATAAAAACAAAATTATCATGTTCACGTATCTGAATATGAACATTTACTGAGTGCCACGTATAGACAGGGAACTTACCTGGGTGCATTAACTCGCATTTCTAATGTGGGAGCACATTATTATAACATATCAATCATATGTATCACTTTGCAGAAAATTTATTACAAAATTATGTGTCTCTAAAACCCAATTTGGGGCGGGGGGGGGGGGGGGAGACAAAGAAAAAGAAAAAACAAAATAAAAAAAACAATGTTCATTCCCTACAGTCAAAAAAAAAAAAAACCTAGAAAACTTGATTATTACTGCATAAAACATTTAACAGTTCCTTGTAGAAATTTATATATTGAATTTATTGTCATAAAAAAAACTGATGCTTCCAATTATCACTGTTCCCTCTTGTAAAAATTACAATTTAAATATGCAGTTAGAGGACTGGGGTTGTAGCTCAGTGGTAAAACATTTGCCTTTCACAGGTGAGGATCTGGGTTTAATCCTCAGCACCACATAAAAATAAATAAATAAAGGTATTGTGTCCATCTACACTAAAAATATTTATAAATAAATAAACATGCAGTAAGATCACCTTATACATTATTCATATCATCATGATCAAAAGAGTTATTTCTGGAATTTTTAAACTGATTATGATGAAAAATGTCACACATCTTTAAAAAAATAAAATAGTTCCCACATATTATTTGTTATAAATAAATAATAAGAATCACATTTATCTATTCTCAGTTTCAACAGCTCTCAACTCATGGCCAACTCTGTGTAATCTAAACTAACCTCCCACCCGTTTCCCCCTTCACGTGTTATTTTGAAGCAACTACAGACATATGAAGTACACAGCTAATAAGTGGTAGAGAAAGGGCAGGAACCCTTGTCTTTGAACTCTAAATCCCTTGCTAGTTCTACTGTTTCTTTCATTAGGCATGAGGAATATGAAAATAAATAGGGTTCTTGTATCCAAAACACTTATATGGTGCTCAGATAAGAAAACATACCTGTGAGCAAAAAGCATTAATATAACACATACCTCTGCATATTTTAAAGTAGGCTTTCATTTTTTGATTAATAGCACTAGTCTCAGCTCTGAAAGAAATGCAAAAAATATCTTCCCTAAAATCCAATGACATATAATATTCAAGTAGTTTCTTTGATCTATCATCCTTTTTTCCATCTTTTATATTTTACTTCCTCCTACTTTTTCCCTACTTCTGTTCCTTTATTTCTATAACTCTGCCTGCATATGGGATTTTCCCTCAAATTTTAAACTATTCACAACTTTTTTTTCTCAGTATAAACTATCAGGTGACCTTTTCGAAATCAAGAGATAAATGTCATAAAATGAAAAAAGGACTGGTTCAAAAGAGGGAAACCAAAAGCAATGGAAAGAAAAAAGAAAAGTAAAAAGCAAACAAGACAAGATGTAGGTTAGAAACAGCAGATAATCATAAAATTTCATGGAGGCAGAAAGGTACTACAGATAAAAACAACATTGTATTATGGAATAACAACTTGATAATTTTTTAAAAATAAAAGTGAACAACTTGAAGTAAAAGTAAAAGCTAGTTTCTCAAAGCACTGCAACATAATATTGATAGTCAAAAGATATTCAACCACTTGGAAAATACTGGTAGACATACAATTGTTCATGGTTTCTAACCTTTGTTACCTGTATAACATCGATTACTTCATCAAAGTTACTCCCTGGAAACTTCTCATCCTCTTCATCTACCTTCATAAATTGTGGAATCTAAGAAAGCATTTAAAGAAAGTTTTTGTTGTGTTCAATTTTTTAAATCTTATATGTAATTTATATTTCCACATGTAGCATAAATTTGCAATTACATGGCCCTGTTTTTTATTTTAATATTCTGTTATCAATTTATTCAATTAGAAAATGAAATCAAGCTAGTCCCAAACCATTAGGTCATCATTTCAAAGCAATAAAAAATTAAATATCAGTTTTAACATTTAAAGAACTCCATCAAGGAGCTGGGGTTGTAGCTCAGCTGTAGAGTGCTCACCTAGCATGTATGAGGCCCTGGGTTCAATCCTCAGCACCACATAAAAATAAATAATAAAATAAAGATATGTAAAAAAAAAAAAAAAGGACTCCATCAACAAATGCTATTAAGTCAATTGATCAAAATGTTATGATTATGATTTCTCTCATAGTTTAGATAAAGAAGAATGTTTTATGTATGTAATTATACACAAACTCACAAAAAGATACAGAATCAAGTAATTTTTTTTTTTACATAAACAGTCATTTCACAAATTTAGTTTCCAAGCCTTGCTATGCAAAGGCTAGTCACTAAAAACCGCAATAGCCTCTTGCTGAGAACAGAATGATAAACATTTCAAAAAGTTTTTTATTTGTCATATATGTTTCAATAAAATTCTCGTGAAAAAAATTACTAGTGAAAATTAAAAGTAGGTATAAATTTCATTTAGAGTCAGTTCTACTATTTGTAACTATGAGAGATCATTGGTTTTTCTCCTCTCTTTAAAACTACCCCCAAATGACCAAATTTGCTCACAACAGCAAGACTAAGATAAAACCAGGACCATCTACAGTGCTATTTTTCTGTGTAGTAAAGGCATAACTTAATTATTCAGAAGCAAATACATACTAGATTGCATATTTTTGTATCATGACAACATGATGACAATGTAACATCCTAAACTATGAACTCCAATTGTCACTAGATAATTCATATTAAGGAAATCTATAATTTCCTGTAAATCAAAGATTCTTTACCAAAGAGAAATTCTTTATTTATATGAGAGTCTCACAAGTTATCAAAAAGTTATAGTACGGATTATTACTTTCTGAATACTTACAAATGTAAGGATCTAGTAGACCAATGGTATAGAATAGAAGACACAGAGACTAACCATAAATATACATCTATAGATAAAGGTGCCAAAAGCATTCACTGGAGAAAGGATAGCATCTTCAACAAAGTGCTGGGAAAACTGGAAATCCATAAGCAACAAAATGAAACTGAATCCCTATCTCGCACCATGCAAAAAAGTTAACTCAAAATGGATCAAGGATCTAGGGATTAAACCAGAGACTCTGCATCTAATAGAAGAAAAAGTAGGCCCTAATCTCCACCATGTGGGGCTAGGCCCCAACCTCCTTAATAAGACACCTATAGCACAAGAATTAAAACCAAGAATCAATAAATGGGATGGATTCAAATTAAAAAGTTTTTTTCTCAGCAAAAGAAATAATATGTGAAGTGAATAGGGAGCCTACATCCTGGGGACAAATTTTTACCCCTCACAGATCAGATAGAGCTCTAATCTCTAGGGTATATAAAGACCTCAACAAGACAAGCACCCAAAAAAACAAATAATCCAATCAATAAATGGGCCAAGGACCTGAACAGACACTTCTCAGAAGAGGATATATAATCAATCAACAAATATACGAAAAAATGCTCATCATCTCTAGCAATCAGAGAAATGCAAATTAAAACTATTCTAAGATACCATCTCACTCCAGTAAGAGTGGCAGCCATTATGAAGACAAACAACAAGTGCTGGCGAGGATGCGGGGGTGTGGGGGGGTACACTCATACACTACTGGTGGGACTGCAAATTGGTGCAGCCAATTTGGAAAGCAGTATGGAGATTCCTTGGAAAACTGGGAATGGAATCACCATTTGACCCAGCTATTCCTCTTCTCATACTTACCCAAAGGACCTAAAAACAGCATATTACAGGGACACAGCCACATCAATGTTTATAGCAGCACAATTATTCACAATAGCTAAACTGTGGAGCCAAACTAAATGTCCTTCAGTGAATGGATAAAAAAAAATGTGGCATTTATACACAATGGAATATTACTCAGCAATAAAAAAGAATAAGATCATGTCATTTGCAGGGAAATGGATGGCATTAGAGAAGATTATGCTAAGTGAAGTTAGCCAATCCCAAAAAAATAAATGCCGAATGTCTTCTCTGATATAAGGTGGGTATCTCAAAATGGGATTGGGAGGGAGAGCAAGGGAGGAAGATTACCTCTAGATAGGGAATAGGGGTGGGAGGGAAAGGGAGGGAGAAGGGGAATAGCATAGATAGTGAAAGGAGACCCTCATATACAAAATACATGTATGAAGATGTGAATTTGGTGTCAACATACCTTATATATAATCAGAGTTATGATAAATTATGATATAATGGTGTATTAAGAATTGTAATGCAAAAATAAATAAATAAATATTTTTTAAAAATGTTATAGTATGGATTATTACTTTCTGAATACTTACAAACGTAAGGATCTAAAATAAATTTTCTTTCAAGTTCATAAACAATTTGAGATTTATTCTGAATCTTTTCTTCAAAAAAATCTAATTATAATAGATTATGATTATGATAGAATGCTTTTGCATGGAATAAAACCTACACTCAGACATTACTCAAAACAGTGATAGAATTCTGAAATATACCTGAATCCAAGTCTGCAGCTGAGGAAGAGAGGCTTCTTTGGGACTTGACAGAGATGAACCACCATCAACACTACCATTTGAAATGCTGTCAATGTCTACACTGGGTAATACCTACAACAGAACACGACATCTAATTTTCCGCATCATTCTGACCCAAATATTCCTCAAAAAGCTAGATAGAAAAATGTGCCCTCTAAATTTTTATTGTAAAGTTAATGGCTAACAAACTTTTTAAATTATGAAAGCTTATTTTATAAAATATAAAAAGTAAAGGAGGAAACAGAAAATTCTATCTTAAACCAACTCCATTTCACTATATTCTTTGTCCTTTTATATTTACCTATTTTATATTTATCTATAGATTTATATATAGATATATCTGTTGAGAGTGTTGAGAGCCACAGCCGAAGGGGCCCCAGCAAACTTCCAGCTGCCAGCAAACTTCCAGCTGCCGGCTGATGATTGGCTCACAGCGGCCCCAGCAACATCTAGCTGATTGGCTCCTCTGCGGTGATGCTCATTGGGCTGTTTCCCTGCCCTTTCAGACCACGGAGCTGCTCATTGGGGGACTTTTTTGGCTCCGCCCATGTGACCCAGCCAATCGGCCTCAAGAGCAGGAGGATTGTGGGAGGTGGAGAGAAGCTTGTGTGGGAGAGAGAGGCTTGTGGAAAGCCGGTGGTGGCAGTTGAGGCTCTGAGGGTTTTTCCTGAGAGGCTGTTTTGTTTGGCGTGTGTGGTTCTAAAAATAAAGTTTCTTTTGACAAGTGGCTCCTGATTGTGCCCAGCCAGACTGCGGCATTTGGTGGCCCGTACGATTTATCTTATTCTCCTAACACTATTCTTACTAGGTATCCTGAGGCTGTAGGACAATTAATACTCAAAGGAATAAAAGCAGCAAAGGGAGTGTTTGGAATTTCTCCCAATAAAATTATTACTCCATATACTATGAATCAAATTGATGAGTTAGCTAATGAGTTAAATACTTGGGCAATAATCATGTGCAAATCTAATGTTTCATTTGATAACCACTTACCATCTAATCCTTTATTGTCTTTTTGGTCATTGCATCCTGTAATTTTTCCAAAAATGACAAGAAAAACACCTATCATGAATGCTCCAAATATATTCACTGATGGGTCAAATAATGGTACAGCAGCAGTAGTTACCCCTGATCAAACTTTTACATTTTTAGTACCCAAACAATCAGCTCAAAAGGTAGAGCTTAATGCAGTTTTACAAGCTTTTGTGATGTTTAAAGATTCTGTATTTAATTTATCTTCTGATAGTCAGTATGTAGTTAATGCTATAGTATCTCTTGAAGATGCTGGTAGGATTTCCCCCTTCTTCTACTGTTTTCTCTTTGCTTTCCACTATACAAAGTCTAATCTGGGACAGAAAAGATCCATTCTTTATAGGACATATCAGGGCACATACAGGATTGCCTGGAGCCCTTAGTTTGGGCAATGATTTAGCAGATAAAACTACACATGACATACATATTTTCTCTACACTAGAAGAAGCTATACATTTTCATAAAAAGTTCCATGTCAATGCTAATACTTTACAAAAGCGTTTTAAAATAACTAAGGAACAAGCTAGACAAATAATAAAACAATGTCAAAATTGTGTGACCTTTTTACCACAAGTTAATCTTGGAGTCAATCCTAGAGGATTGATACCTAACCATATATGGCAGATGGACATCACACACTTGCCAGAATTTGGAAAATTAAAATATTTGCATGTTACAGTTGATACTTCTTCTGGATTTTTGATGGGCTCCCTTCATGCCGGAGAAAAAACTAAAGATGTTATAGCTCATTGCTTACAAAATTTTGCCACTGTGGGTGTTCCAAAACAGTTAAAAACAGATAATGCCCCTGGTTATACTTCTACCTCTTTTAAACAATTTTGCTCAACATTTGGCATTACTCATATAACAGGAATCCCATACAATCCACAGGGACAAGGCATAGTTGAAAGAGCTCATCAAACTATTAAAATGTACTTATTAAAGCAAAAAGAAGGAATTGGGAAGGGGTATATATTCCCCAAAGATAAACTTAAAATAACCCTTTTTACTCTAAACTTTTTAAATTTGGATTCATCAGGACTTAGTGCTGCGGAAAGGCATATGTGTCCAAAAAATGTACATAAGCCCAAGGTACTTTGGAAGGATATTCTAACAGGACAATGGAAAGGTCCTGACCCAGTAATTGTCTGGAGTCGGGGGTCTGTTTGTGTGTTTCCACAGGGAGAACAGCAGCCGATTTGGATTCCAGAGAGATTAACCAAGGTCCTGACCCAGTGATTGTCTGGAGTCGGGGGTCTGTTTGTGTGTTTCCACAGGGAGAACAGCAGCCGATTTGGATTCCAGAGAGATTAACCAAGGTCCTGACCCAGTGATTGTCTGGAGTCGGGGGTCTGTTTATGTGTTTCCACAGGGAGAACAGCAGCCGATTTGGATTCCAGAAACATTAACTAAAGCGATTTCTACAGACCAAAAAGAAGATGATTTGGCTCAAATCCATAACAACTGATATCCAAAACTCCAGTTTGGCTATTCTTACATCTGCAACAGAACCAGGATGCTTTTTTCAATATCTATTTTATTATTGCCCTTTGCCATATCATGAAGTTCTATTTTGTTTTTTGAGCTCATACAGACCTAGGTTAATGTTTTGCTGATCAGTTCTATCTTTTGACTATAGAGTTTTTAAACATTGCAATGGAGATTTCACCTGTAAAAAGTTATAAGGCCTTTACTATAATGTTATGTGTTGTATGTATTATATTATGTGTGCACACTTGTGTTTTGTGTTATATGTTTGAATGTACGTATGTCCATATATCATATATGATGAGCGCTCATGATAAAATGGATCCAAATATTTTTTTTTCACGTGATTTATATGGTTTAATTTAAATTGGGTAAACAACTGTTGAGGATTGTTTTAATATGTAAACAAAAAAGAAGGTTAACAGATCTGTTTGTTTACTTTCACCTTTCCTTTTCATTATATTTAATAATTCTCTTAAAGATAATGTAAATTGTTAAGAAAATTGTTTTCTTTTAGTGCCTTCTGTAATGTTACATAATTTTTTCTTTAGCCATTATTGCCAGAATTCCTATCTTCATCCCAGTGTCGGTGAAGACAATGTAAATTGTTAAGAAAATTGTTTTCTTTTAGTGCCTTCTGTAATGTTACATATTTTTTTCTTTAGCCATTATTGCCAGAATTCCTATCTTCATCCCAGTGCCGGTGAAGACAACATAAATTGTTAAGAAAATTGTTTTCTTTTAGTGCCTTCTGTAATGTTACATAATTTTTTCTTTAGCCATTATTGCCAGAATTCCTATCTTCATCCCAGTGCTGGTGAAGTCAAAGATAAAACCAATCTACAGCTTCTACAATAGCCATCACTGAACTGCTTGCAGAACTTGCCTGGACACATTGTGAGCTCACCTGTATGCATTGTGAACTATCTGTTGGTGCAGCGACTTGTGGTAGTGTTGGGGTATTTTTGCTGATGATGTCATTGGTGGTACAATTTTTCCAAAAGGAGCCGTCAATTGGCTTGGTGTATCTTCCTCCCTTCTGCTTGTCATGATCGTCCAGCTAAAATTTGGGGGCCAACAGAGGTGAGGCAAAGAACCTCACCCCCCCCCGCTGGTACAAAGACCTCTCCACAGGTGTGGCTGTATACTGGACCGGTAGTCAGTGACAGGTAAGATCCAATTGCAATGGTACCAACCTAAGGACCATATGTACTATTGGACAACCTAAGGCAGGCACGGTCCCTAAGCCACATGCTTGTTGTTTAAACAGAGAGGGGGAGATGTTGAGAGTGTTGAGAGCCACAGCCGAAGGGGCCCCAGCAAACTTCCAGCTGCCAGCAAACTTCCAGCTGCCGGCTGATGATTGGCTCACAGCGGCCCCAGCAACATCTAGCTGATTGGCTCCTCTGCGGTGATGCTCATTGGGCTGTTTCCCTGCCCTTTCAGACCATGGAGCTGCTCATTGGGGGACTTTTTTGGCTCCGCCCACATGACCCAGCCAATCGGCCTCAAGAGCAGGAGGATTGTGGGAGGTGGAGAGAAGCTTGTGTGGGAGAGAGAGGCTTGTGGAAAGCCGGTGGTGGCAGTTGAGGCTCTGAGGGTTTTTCCTGAGAGGCTGTTTTGTTTGGCGTGTGTGGTTCTAAAAATAAAGTTAGTTTCTTTTGACAAGTGGCTCCTGATTGTGCCCAGCCAGACTGCGGCATATATCCATAGGTAAATCTAAAATAGTTTTCATTTCTGATTTTTCACTATTAGATCATAAACACCTTATCATGCCTCTGTATGACTTTATATTTTCATATTTTAATTTTTCAACAAATACCTTAATTATTTTAATTACATTCCTATTGATAAACATTTAGGGTATTTCCAACTTTTCCATGATTATACAAAAATCACCACAAAAAAACATATATATATACACACACACACACACACAGAGGCTTTTCTTCCTAAACTTTGCTATCAGATTAATAACTTCTTGGGCCTCAGGACATAAATATTTCAGATTCTTAGTAATTACTGGCAAATGCAATCAAAACAATCTCTATTTACATAATCCAAATTTAATTAATCCCAAGTTTTATCCAACTTTCAACAAAAGTTAGATAATAAGATTGCTTATTTGGTAACAGTTTTTTATTTTATTTTATTTTTTGGTACTGGGGATCAAGGGCACTTAACAACTGAGCCGCATCCCCAGCCCTTTTTCACGTGTTTTTTTTTTTTTTTTTTTTGTGTGTGTGTGTGTGTATTTCACAACTTGAACAGAAACATTGCATTGTAGTCTCCTAGGGGTTGGGTGGGTTGTACACACCTCTAAGGCAGAAGCTTAGGGGCCCATCCTCATATTCATTTATTCACTGATGCTTGGAGGACTTTGAACTCAACCTGTCACTCATCCTTACCATAGTGAGACCCGGCTGGCGGCTGGGCCAGAGAGTGTGCTGGTGGGAGCACTGCTTCCAGCTGCTCTGCTGAGGGGAGGAGCTGGTCCTGACACACAGACCTGGTGCTGCTGTTGGTACGGGTGGCAGACAGAGGGCCAGGGTCCTCATCCCCTCTGGAGGGGACTGGGCAACAGTGGAAGTTATGTGTCACTTTCTGAGTAACCCCACCTCTGTACCCTACCACTCATCCCCAACCCTTTTTATTTTTAATTTAGAGACAGGACCTCACTAGGTTCCTTACAGCCTCCTGGCTACATTGCTGAGGCTGGCTTCAAACCTGCGATCTTCCTGCGTCAGCCTTCCAACCACTGGGATTATAAGTGGGCACCACGATGCCCGGCTTAGTAACAGTTAAGTGTATTATTATTTTATTTTGCATTATCTTGGCTATTAGCAAAATTTAATTTCCTTGATGATTAGCTGTATTTCCTCCTTTATAGACTCTTATTCATGGCCTTTGAATATTTCAGGATTTAGACCTATATGTTTTCTTATTGATTCATAAAGGTCTTTATATTTTTGAATTAATTATTCACTACTATTTTCTTTCATATGTTTTCACTGTATGTTGTTTTCCTTTTTATTTTTTATTTAGATTTTTTAAAAAATATAAAACCTTTAGATTTTACAGATTCAAATCTAATTTTCTATCATATCTAGGGTTTTTTTTCCCTCATATCTAGCTATACTTAGCTTCAGCTTTGTAAAAATTCTGATTTTTTTATATTATGTAATTAAACTTTAGCTGTCCGGTTATTCAGAACTCAATTGCTAGTTGCAATAGGAATTCAAACTCTAAAATTGAGTTAAGTCAATTATAAGTGCATTGCTTTAGTCACATGAATTCTATTTCCCACTGATTAATGAAGTCTCTATCACATTACATTATTTTTAAATACCCAAGGCTAATTCTGAAGTCTTGTTATATTGAATCAGTACTCAAACATTTAACTTTTCTAAACCCTTTATTGTTTCAGATATGCAAATGATGATCCTATGGTTCAAGAAAGAAAAAAATCATGAGTATTTTTTAAATTAGAATTTCACTAAAATTATACATTATAACTTGAATATAAAAATAAGTTCTATCTAGCAAGGAGTGGTAGCAAACACCTATAATCTCAGTGATTCAGGAGGTTGAGGTAGAAGGACCTTAATTTTGATGCCAGCCTGGGCAATTTAGGGAGAACCTGTCTCAAAACAAAATAAGAAGGGCTCGGGAAGGGTAGGGCATTTGCTAGCCATGCTTGAGACTCTGGGTTTGATCCCAAGCACTGTGAGGAAAAAAAGGGTTGGGGATATAGTTTAGTGATAGAGTGCTTACCTAGCATGTACGAGGCCCTGAGTTCCATCCCTGGTGCCACAAAAAGAAAGTTATATTTACATTCATTCAACTTTTCTTATATATTTGCATAAAGTTTGAAGTATTATATAAATCTCAACATTCTTTTTAAATTAATTATAATATACTACTCAATTGTTCCCTCCGGATACTGTCAAGTCACCTGTATACAAGTCATTGGCCTAAAAGTAGTTTAAATCATACACAACAAGGATAGGGACATCATATTAACATCACAGTTTTAAAGAATGAAGGAGCCATGATGAAAGCAAAGTTCTCATGAAGTATTATAATGGATTATAAGTACATATTAAGCCAAAGATTTTGCCTTAAAATTTTCTGCTCATGTACTGTGGCATACCTGTACAGAAAGTTGAGGAGGATCTTTTTTTTCTGACTTCATTTCCACAACTGCTATGTTGGGTTTCTTTATCCCAGTTTCTGCTTTTCGAAATGATGGAGGAATAGAAGTTGTCACAGTTATAGGGTGTGGCTTGTTTGCCATTACTCCAGTAGGCCTCATGGAATCACTATTACTTTGGGTTTGTCCTAAGAAGTTTAGGGGAAAAAACTAAAGTCAATTGTTTCAAAAAATAAAGAAACAACCCACTGTCTGGATTTTATGGCTGTTTTCTTGCACGAAAGGAAAGCACTCCTCTCCCTCTATCATCACCACTGTCTAAATGCCATGTCATCCTTTTAGCAGTGGAGATACTTATCAGCATTAACCACTTTAGATGTACTATTTAATTTAACTCTCAAAACAAAGTCTGCTAGGCACTAATATTACCACATATTGCCCCAGATTTCTCAGCTTTCCTTTCAAAATCCCACTTGTTTTCTACATTTCTAAGTTAAGAGAAAGTATGATATACTCATTAAAAGCACAAACTCTGAAGTAGAATGCTTGGATTTGAATCTTAGCTCCATTCTACCTGTATAGTCTTTGACAAATTACTACTTAGCCCCTTTGTACCTAGGTTTTTTACCTATAAAACTGGTATATTACACCAAGTGCTCTATTTATTGTGTTAAATGAGTGAACATATATAAAGGGCTTAAGCTTTAAAAATGTTAGCTATTATTATACTAGAAGGCATGTTTAAACACACATTAGCTGTCAAGTTGACATGTCATTAATCATAACATCAAAAATAAAAAATTCTTGGGCTGGGAATACAGCTCAACGTTAGTTAGAGCACTTGCCTAGCATACACAAGACCCTGAGTTCAATGTCCAGCACCATAAAAAATAAATAACTCTTATATTTAAAAATTTCATATTTAAATCATCCATCAAAATTAAGACAAAATGGCAATGGCACCAAAAGGAAAAAAAAGCTAATTAGATTTGAACAGCAAAAATTATTTGTTCAATTTTAACATGATGACCAGAAACCTCAAATAAGTAAATAACAACTATCAGCTTATAATACATAATTACATGACTTCTACTTATCCCAGCCTAGTACAAAAGTACATAAAAGTGCTTTAAAGTACTTTAAAAGCATAACAAAATTAACAAGTCAATCAGGTTTCCTAATTCTTGAATTATTATGAATGTCAATGACATATATAGACATATTATAAAGTTTCACTTCATCTATGACATGTACTATCAAATGTCAAAAGAATAAAAAAAGTTTCCTGTGAGTGAAACTATGGCAGGAATCCCTTATTTCAGATTGCTATTATATAGCAGAAGATACTGAGGCCCTCTCCACATCTAAAAACAACACATACAGGAAAAGGTAAGTGACTATAGTTTCAATAACAGTTCTGATTAATTAAAATTCACCTACATATTTTGTTGGTTCTTACCTAAAAGAATTGCCATAGGAATTAGATGACCTTCCAGTGTACCTGAAAGAGTAGGCATTTCTCTGCTTGGGCTGAACAAATATTGCTGATCACCATGAGGTGCTGTAGTAATGGGATGTTGTATCTTAGAATCCATCTTCATAGATTTTGTTGCATAAAAGTCAGTTTGTGTTCTTATTGATTTTACTTTAGTGCCTATAATAATCAACAGTAGATATTTAAAAATATTACTTGGGGCTGGGGTTGTGGCTCAGTGGTAGAGTGCTTGCCTCACATGTGTGAAGCATTGGGTTCAATTCTCAGCACCGAATATAAATAAATGAATAAAATAAAGGTCCGTCAACACTAAAAAATATTTTAAAAAATAAAAATAAAAATATTACTTAAATATCTATTATCTAACCATCTGGAAATACAGTAACTCTTCTTTACAGAAATATTTCATTCCATTTAATAAGGAGTTACAGAGCCCCAAAGCAGAAGAAACCTATAGACCCAAGGTTGGCAAACATCTTAAATTGCCAGAGAGTAAATAATGCAGTCTTGTTGGCCATGTGGTCTCAGTCACAACTATTTAATTCTGTTGATATATCAGGAAAGCAGCCATGGGTAGTAAGTAAATGAATGAACATAGTTATGTTCAAATAAAACTTATATTTATAAAAACAGCTCACCTGTAAACCATAGTTTGCCACCCCGTCTAGTTAAAAATACAAGGAAGCCAGGCATGGTGGAACATGCCTGTAAACCAGTCACTTGGCAAAAGGATTTTAAGTTTTAGGCCAGCCTCAACAATTTAGTGAGGCCCTCAGCAACCTCACAAAAAGACCCTGTCTCAAAAATAAAAAGGATTGGGAATGTGGATCAATGGTAAAGTACCCTTGGGTTCAATCCCCAGTACCAAAACAAAAGAAAAGAAAATCAAGGAAAAAGAGACTAAACTACTTTCTAAAACTTTCCTGGCATTATTATAAATTTTTATTTTTAACACATGGGTGGGTTTATACATCTAGATTTTTTAAAACTTCCTTTGTTTATGATTCCAAAAAGAAAAATTTTACCATACTTTTACATCTTTGATATTCGTTCATTCTATTGAATGAATATGTTCAGCATTAATATGTTAATAAGTGTTGGGCATTGTTCCATACACAGAGAATCTGAAGGTGATAAACCAATTGTACTCACAGAGCTTACAGTATAGTAAGGAAAACAATAAATAAAAAAATAACGTAAGAGTTATGTTATGCTATGAAGAACAGTAAGGTAAGGCAAAAAAATAGGAAGGACAGGAGACAGCTCTTGGATAGGATGGCCAGTAGACCTCTCTGAGGAGATAACATCTAAGGCAGAAGTGGAAGGGACTAAGAGGGAGCCCCATGAGTGTCTGAAGGAAGGAAAAGCTCTCCAGGGAGAGGAGTAGCTAGCAGCAAAGCCTCAGAATGACCATGTGTCCACTGGCTCACTCAATTCTACATTAAAAGGATTACTGAAAAAGTTACTTTTGGAATGGGCACAGTGGTGCATGCTTGTAATCCCAGTGGCTTGGGAAGCTGAGGCAGGAGGATCATGAGTTCAAAGGCAGCCTTAGCAACTTAGTGAGGCCTTGTCTCCAAATGAATTAAAAATGGGCCAGGGAGGTGGCTCAGTGGTTGAACCTGAGTTCAATCCCTGGTACCCCCCCATTTCATATTTTTGATATGAAAGTATTTTAAAATCTCAAGCTATTTTTTGAGAAGGCTTTCAAAACTCCAAATATAATATATTTTTATTTTACTTAATTTTTTTATAATTTAATAGTAAGTCTCCAATAAATAATAGGAAACATTAGGGTTGGGGTAACATAAGCTATATGTTTACTAAACATAAGCTATATGTTTACTAAAATAATACCAGTATAATTTGTAAATAACTTCACATCATAAAAGATAACTTTTAGAAAAAAAAAGAGAGAACTAAAGTAGTTGTCACAGCTCCAACTTCTAGAAAAAAAAGGAAATGGGTTGGTACTCACTAATTATCACATATTGTCAAAATAGCTTATTGATTGCTAAAGTAAAGCTGAAAAACTTCAAAATGTAACCACAGTCAACAGTCAATACTTAACTAAGTTATATTTAAGGGTACCAGTGAAATGGTTGTTGTGAGTCAAAATGTGGAGTGATAAATGAGCATGGTTTTATTTGTGAACAAAAGAGACAAAAACATTTTCACCCTTGCTACCTAAGGTTCTCTGAGAATAAACAAAACTTCAATGGGGCCTGTAAATACTACACAATAATAAACAGCATATGGTGGCTGATCTTTCCGTTCATAAAAACATGATGGACCAAGGTCTTCAAGGAAATGCCTACTTTTCCTAGATTATAATTTGGATTGTTCAAGACTCATTATCCCCTAAATAAAAATTTTATGATGCCTTGAGGCTGGTGCTGTGGCCTAGCACGTTCAAGGCGCTGGGTTTGATACTCAGCACCACATAAAAATAAGTAAATAAAATAAAGGTATTGTGTCCAACTACAACTAAAAAAAAAATTAAATTAAAATTTTATGATGCCTTATCTGAAAATATCATCTAGTACTACCTTTCTTCCCACTTATTCCTATCTTCTGCATCTTTTAAGTTCTCATCCATTTCTTCCCAAGTCTCTAGAAAGAATTATTTTTCCATCCCTAAGCATTATATAATTTGAACTATATTTATAAGAAACAAAAAGCAAGCCATATTAAACTGATACCATAAAAAAAAGATTAAAAAAAATGAGGGCGACTGCATTGAACAACAGTAGATGGGGTAGAGAGGGAAGATGGGAGGGGAGGGGAGGGGGGAATAGTAGGGGATAGGAAAGGTAGCAGAATACAACTGTTACTAATATGGCATTATGTAAAAATGTGGATGTATAACCAATGTGATTCTGCATTTTGTATTTGGGGTAAAAATGGGAGTTCATAACCCACTTGAATCAAATGTATGAAAGATGATATGTCATGAGCTTTGTAATGTTTTGAACAACCAATAAAAAAAAAAATGAGGGGTCCTTACCTTTAACTCGTTCTATTACTTTTGGTCTCTGCGGTTTGGACTTAGGAGATGGAGAATTAAATCTGAGATATGGTCCTTTTTTAAGAGTGCTGCGATGACCCTGATAAACAGGTTTTCCATATATTTGTAACATATAATCATCATCTTGTATCACTGTGGTTGATTTTAAATGCCCCTATGAATATAAAATTATTAAAGTCACCAGAAAAAAGTAGACATCAAACGCCTCATTTTTCTAGAGCCTCCTTTTGCTAGCTCAAGCCCTATAATAAGAATACAGGTCAGAAAAATCCTGTATTTTAAATAGCTCTTAAACTCTGGATGAAATTTTCAAATGTACGTTTAAAAAGCACAAAATTTAAATACACATTTCATCTACCTAATAAACACAAAAATTCTTACATAACTAATATATCTTCAGCACCAAAAATAAATGTTTAAATACATTTTACATATTTGTTATATTCGAGTACAATAAAATACAACAAACCTAGTCTTCATACATCCCTGACCCCACTTTCAACCATATCTAAATGCCACAGAAAGGCAGCATTTATCCAATATTTACTAAGTGGCAAGAACTAGATGCTTTGCTGATCTGCCCAACAAACTACATTTGACTTTAAGAAAATTAAAGCCTAGTTAGAGCACACACAAAAATTCCCACTATAACATCTATTACCATGACTTGTACTCACCAAGCACCAAAAGTAAATTTAAAAACAAACCACACAAACACAAAGATGAAACACACTTTTGATATCATCTGGTTTGGGAGCTAGATGATCTCTAGGTAACCTGCCATGACTTTAATGCTAAGATTCTAAGTATGAGGCCTGAAAAGCTGGGTGTGGTTGCATGGGCCTGTAGTCCCAGCTACTCAGAAGCCAAGGAAGGACAACTTCAGCTCAGGAGTCTGGTGTCAGTATAGGTAAACACAGCAAGACCTACCTTTTAAAAAATATTTAAAAAGTAAGTACGACATCTCAAAAGAAAGGAACAACAAGCAGATTTTGTATAACACCTTCCACTTTATGAATTCAAAACCTTAAATGTCGATAGTGTAAAGACAGTTTACACTTGTATGGTGCTTTGTATTTTAAAAACATCTTCATGTTTAATTCATTATTCATAAATTCTTTATATATATCTTAAAGGAAATAATTATAATGCAGCATTTATGTCACAAAACCAGATTAGGATCTTACTTCTTTTCTTTCTTTCTGTACACCTGAAGCAGGCATGCTCCTCCTCATAGGTGGACTTCTAAAATGTTCCTCTATTTGTTTTTGAGAATGCTGTCTTGGAATTATAGGCCTGTTCACAGTTTTGTCTTTTGTGTTGGTTTTAGTATCTTTACTCATATTCTGAGCTTTCTTGGTCCTTTGATTCTTAAGATCAGATCTCTTTTTTTCATAATCTTTTCTTGCCAATTCATCCTAAGGTAAACAAAATTAAAATTACTTAAACCTACAAAAATAGTAATGCTCTCACACCAGAAATTGTTTGTTGTTATATAGTTTACCAGTTTAAAATGCTTTTAAAAGAAAGAATACTGGCTTACACATGAATAAAAAAAAAATCTCTGGAAGAATAAACAAAAAATTAAAATGACTAGTATTTTATGGAGCAAGGGGGATGAGATATAGGGATAGAAGGGTAAATTTTCATTACAAACTTCTTTCTTTTTTTTGTACTGGGGATTGAACCTAGGGGTGCTTTACCAAGGAGTTGCATCCACATCCCTTTGTATTTTTTATTTTGAGACAGGGTCTTGCTAAGTTGCTTATGGCCTCACTAAGTTGCTGAGGCTGCTCTCCAACTTGTGATCCTCCTGCTCGGTTCTCCTCCTGCTCGGTTCTCCCAAGTCACTGGGATTACAGGAGTGTGCCACTGCACCCAGCAACTTTATTATTTTTGATGTTTGAACCATAGGAATTTAGTAAATTTAATTTATAATAAAACTAAGATAAATATTTTACACAGAATTCATAGCAATAGAGGAATATATATTATCAGTTGGCTACAAAGCCAGAACTAGATTCTGAATCTTTCGACTTTTTTTCTGAGGCATCATATAAATATAATGTAAATATAAATCTTCAAAACTATATTAGAGATATATACTTCAACATAAGAAAGTTTAAAAATGTATTTCCATGTTTATTGCTCTAAAAACGGACTGACACTTTACCTTCTTACCACTATAGATAAGCAGGTAAGTACTTCTTACAGTCAGAAAAAAAACCACCTTGCCCTCCAAGATAAAAACATAACAAAACAAACAAAAAACCCCAGAATATTCTGTCTTGTTCTGCTCTTTCTAAACATATAAAACTTAAATAATTTCCTATTACTGGCCCCCAATAAAAACGATTTCCAGACTTTTCAATGCTGACACCAAAGATATACCATGCCCTCTGTGGATATGAGAAGGTACTGTTTTTCTATCTGGAAGTGACTTCTGTACACTTAGTCATCTTGGAAATTGGAAAAAACTGTCCCTTTTAAGTAACTTTGCTATTTTTATGATAGTGAGCCAATGCTTCTAAATATGCTGTCTTGAAAACATCTTTGCAAATATAAATCTTTTCTAAATGCTTTTGCTAAATTTTTTATCAAGTTACTCATATTTACTGACCAACAATTTTCCAGATAAGAGTCACAATATAATTTTTAAGATAAAACATTTGTTAAATAAAACTATCCCTGGCTGGGGCTGTAGCTCAGTGGTGGGAGTGCTTTCTTAGCATGCATGAGGCACTGGGTTCAATCTTCAGCACCATATAAAAATAAACAAATAAAATAAAGACATTCTGTCCATCTACAACTACAAAAAAAAATTTTAAATAAAATAAAAAAACAAAATTATCACTTCTAAGTAAATACAGTGATAAAGGGAAATAAAGAATTTTCAGTGAACTCAGATGTAAAGAATATTTTGAGAAAAAGTATTATAAACTGGAATTAATGCTACATTCTGAAAATTCAACTTAATTTTAAATTTTACCAAAACATACCTGAATTTCTGCCGAAATAGTTTTAATCCATTCATCTACTATCTTTTTGATCCTAATTTTCTCTGATATCTCTCTAAAAAAGAGAAAAAGGAATTTTCTCAAATTAATACTTAATGCCCTGAGAACAGGACCTAAATCAAATATCATTCTTAACTAGTTCTAAATCTACTGTGTAGCTCAATCTCTTTCATCTGAAAAGGAAAAACTAGTGGTATTTAGTTTTCATTAAATGTTTGAAGGACAAATGTTTGAAAAGAAGTAAAGAAGATGTGTTCCAATGATAAGAGGGAAAATTTCCATCAATAAAAAGTATTACTGGATCCAAGATGGCGGGCTAGAGGGTGGATGCATTCTGTGTCACTCCGTGACCTGGGATTCAAGTAGTGGCAATACTGTTTCTCTGCTAGTTATTAGAGGACTCCCAGCTGCTCTCCCACGTAGGAATCACAGCCACCACTCCCACACAGGAAACATGGGGGCCACATGCAGGACCTCCGGCTGCCAGTCCTGTGGGGACCCCCATCTACCTACATGGGACTCCTCAAGTCACTTCTACCTTGGGACACTGCAACCACTGCCATAGTCCCCTACACACTGTAGCCTGCACCTGGGGATACCGGACAGGGTCTGGAGACAGCTGCCAGCTACAACACTGCACTCTACAGAGCTGCATCTCTGAACATGTCATCCAAAGTCACCACCCCAGCCCAACCTGACCTAAAACCCTATCTCTGAAAGCAACCACCTCCAGCTTGAGATGCCTTTGTCACCATCTTTAGTTGGGATAACTCCCAGCTTGGGACACCGGCTGGGGCCTAGAAGCAATATCAAGGAGAGGCATTGGAATCCTGCAGAAACAAGATAAGTCTGTAGGGTAAAAACGTAATACCTCAGATCCACAGTGATAGAAAGGAAGATACATGAACATGAAAAAACCAGGGAATAAAGTGCCCCAAACAAACCAATTATTATTCTAAACTATTATTAGAATCCATGATCAGCACAGCAGAAGAAATGACAGAGAAGGAGTGTAGGATGTACATAATTTAAATGTTCTATGAATTAAAGGATGATATAAGAGATTAAATACAGGCAACAAAAGATCATTTCGATAAAGAGCTACATAAAAAAAATACAGGAAGCAAAAGTATACTTCAATAAGGAGATAGCGATTCTAGGGGAAAAAAAAGAAAAAAACAAATCCTTGAAATAAAGAAAACAATAAACCAAATTGAAAACTCAATAGAGGGGCGGGGGTTGTGATTCAGTGCTACAGCGCTTGCCTAGTATTCATGAAGCTGGATTTGATGCCCGGTACCACATACAACAAATAAAATAAAGGTGTTATGTCCATCCACAACGAAAAAAATATTTAAAAAAAAACACTCAATAGGAAGAACCCAAACAGATTAGATCACTTGGAAGACAGAACCCTCAGCGAATGAAGACAAAATATATAATCGTCAAAATAAAGTTCACACAGTGAAGATGATGAGAAATCATGAACAAAACATTCAAGAATTCATACCAGGGGCTGGGGATGTGGCTCAAGCGGTAGCGCGCTCGCCTGGCATGCACGGGGTGCAGGGTTCGATCCTCAGCACCACATAAAAAAAATAAAATAAAGATGTTGTGCCCACTGAAAACTTAAAAAAAAAAAAAAAGAATTCATACCAAATTTAAGGATTATTGGGATAGAGGAAAGCGTAGAGTTACAAACCAGAGGAATTAACAATCTATTCAATAAAATAATATCAGAAAAATTTCCAAACATGAAGAATGTATTGGAAAGTCAAATATAAGAGACTTACAAGACACCAAATGTACAAAATCACAACAGATCTACACCAAGGCACATTATAATGAAAACAGAGAATAAGGAGAGAATATTAAAAGCCACTAGAAAAAGGAATCAGATTACATATAAGGGCAAACCAATAAGAATCTCTGCAGATTTCTCAATTCAGACCCTGAAAGCTAGAAGATCCTGAAATAACATATACCAAGCTCTGAAAGAAAATGGATGCCAACCAAAAATCTTATATCTAACAAAATTAAGCTGGATATTAGCTGGATTTGATGATAAAATTAAAACTTTCCAAGATGAACAAAAGTTAAAAGAATTTACAACAAGAAAGACTAAACTACAGAAAAATACTCAGCAGAATATTCCATGAGGAGGAAATGAAAAAGAATGATGAAAATCAGCAGAGGGAAGTACTATACTAAAAGAAAAACAATCAAAGAAGAAACCAATTCAAGTTAAATATAAAAAATTTTTTAAAAAATAAGCGGGAATACAAATGATGTTTTAATAATAACCCTGAATGTTAATGGCCTAAACTCATCAATCAAAACACATAGACTGGCAGATTGGATTTTTAAAAAGACCCAACAATATACTGCCTTCAAGAGACTCATCTCATAGAAAAAGACATCCACAGACTGAAGGTGAAAGGTTAGGAGAAAACATACCACTCATATGGACTACCGTAACAAGCAAGGGTTTCCATCTTCATATCAAATAAAGTAGACCTCAAGCAAAAGTTAATCAAAAGGGATAAAGAAGGATATTACATACTGCTCAAAGGAACCATACACTAACAAGACATAACAAGAATAAATATATATGCCCCAAAGAATGGAGCATCTACATTCATCAAAGAAACTCTCCTCAAGTTCAAGAGTCAAAGAGACCACAACACTATAATTCTGGGTGACATTAATACAACTCTTTCACCAACAGAAAGATCATCCAAACAAATCTAAACAAAGAAACTGCAGAACTCAATAATACAATCAATAACTTAGACTTAACATACATATATAGAATATTTCATCCATCAACAAGTGAATACACTTTCTTCTCAGCAGCACATGGATCCTTCTTTAAAATAGACCATATATTATGCCACAAAGCAACTCTTTAATAAATACAAAAAAGTAGAGATACTAACATGCATTCAGTCAGATCATAAAGGGATGAAATTAGCAAACAATGATAAGATAAAAAAATAAAAGCTACTCCAACACCTGGAGACTAAATAATATGCTACCAAATGAACAATGGGTTACAAAAGACATCAAGGAGGAGATTAAGAGATTCTCAGAGGTGAATGAGAACACAGATAACAATGCATCAAAATCTCTGGGACACTTTGAAGGTATTTAGTACTAAGAGGAAAGTTCATTGCATGGAGTTCATTCCTTAAAAGAAGAAAAAGTCAACAAATAAATGATCTAACATTACATCTCAGAGCGCTAGAAAAAGAACAAATCAATACCAAAAGCAGTAGAAGACAGGAAATACTTAAAATCAAATCAATAAAATTGAAACAAAAGAAACAATTGAAAAAAACTGACAGAACAAAAAGTTGATTCTTTGAAAAAATAAATAAAATTGACAGACCCTTAGTCATGTAACGAAGAGGAGAGAGAAAACTCAAATTACTAACATATGTGATGATGAAAAAGGAAATATCACAACAGACACTACAGAAATACAGAAGATACTTAGAAATTATTTTGAAAACTTGTACTCCAATAAAATAGAAAATATCGAAGGCACTGACAAATTTCTAGAGTCTCATGATTTGCCCAAATTGAATCAGGATGATATACACACACAATTTAAACAGATCAATTTCAAGTAATGAAATAGAAGATCCCATCAGAAGCCTACTAACCAAAAAAAGCCCAGGACCAAATAGATACACAGCCAAGTTCTACAACACCTTTAAAGAAGAACTAATACCAATACTCTTCAATTTATTTCAGGAAGCAGAAAAAGAGGGAGTACTTCCAAACTCATTCTATGAGGCCAACGTCACCCTGATTCCAAAACCAGGCGAACACACATTAAAGGAAAAAAACTTCAGACCAATATCTCTCATGAACATAGATGCAAAAATTCTCAATAAAATTCCGGCAAATCAAATACAAAAACATAGTGCACCACAATCAAGTGGGGTTCATCCCAGGGATGCAAGGTTGGTTCAACATATGGAAATCAATCAATGTAATTCATCATATCAATAGACTTAAAGATAAGAATCATATGATCAACTCAATAGATGCAGAAAAAGCATTCAACAAAATACAGCACCCCTTCATGTTTGAAAAACTAGGAATAACTGGGACATATCTCAACATTATAAAAGCTATCTATGCTAAGCCCCAGGCCAACATCATTCTAAATGGAAAAAAAAATTATATCATTTCCTCTAAAAACTGGAACAAGACAGGGATGCCCTCTTTCACCACTTCTATTTTTACTTCGTGAAACACTGGCCAGAGCAATTAGACAGACAAAATAAATTAAAGGGATACACATAGGAAAAGAAGAACTCAAATTAGCACTACTTGCTGACAATATGATTCTATACCTAGAAGACCCAAAAAGTTCCACCAGAAAACTTCAAGAACTAATAAATGAATTCAGCAAAGTAGCAGGATATAAAATCAATACGCATAAATCAAAGGCATTTCTGTATATCAGTGACAAATCCTCTGAAAGAGAAACTAGGAAAACTACCCCATTTACAGTAGCCTCAAAAAAAAAATACTTGGGAATAAACCTAACAAAAAAAGGTGAAAGACCTCTACAATGAAAACTACAGAACGCTAAAGAAAGAAATTGAAGAAAACTTGAGAAGATGGGAAGATCTTCCTTGTTCCTGGATACGCAGAATTAATCTTGTCACAATGACCACACTACTAAAAGCACTATTCAGATTTAATGCAATTCTAATCAAAATCCCAATGATATTCCTCATAAAAATAGAAAAAACAATCATGAAATTCATCTGGAAAAATACGAGATCCAGAATAGCCAAAGCAATCCTTAGCAGGAAAAGTGAAGCAAGTGGCATCACTCACTATACCAGACCTTAAACTACACTACACAGCAATAATAACAAAAACAGCATGGTATTGGCACCAAAATAAACTGGTGGACCAATGGTAGAGAATAGAGAACCCAGAGACAAACCCACATAAATACAGCTATCTCATACTAGACAAAGGCACCAAAAACATACATTGGAGAAAAGATAGCCTCTTCAACAAATGGTGCTGGGAAAACTGGAAATACATATGCAACAAAATGAAATTAAACCTCTATCTCTCACCATGCATAAAATTCAACTCAAAGTGGATCAAGGACCTAGAAATTAGTTCGGAGATCCTGCGCCTAATAGAAGACAAAGAAGGCCCAAATCTTTATCATGTCAGATTAGGCCCCGACTTCCTTAACAAGACTCCTATAGCATCAGAAATAAAAATCAAGAATCAACAAGTGGGATGGATTCAAACTGAAAAGCTTCTTCTCAGCAAAAGAAACAATCAGGGAGGTGAAGAGAGAGCCTACAGCTTGGGAGCAAATTTTTACCATATGCACATCAGATAGAGCACTAATCTCTGGGATATTATAAAGAACACAAAAAATTTAATACCAAAAATAAATAAATAACCCAATCAATAAATAGGCCAAGGAAGTGAACATACACTTCTCAGAAGGTGATATAAAATCAATCAACAAATATATGAAAAAATGTTCAACATCTCTAGCTATTAGAGAAATGCAAATAAAAACTACTCTCTTTCATCTCACTCCAATCAGAATGGCAGCTATTAAGAATACAAACAGCAATAAGTGTTGGCGAGGATGTGGGGAGGAAGGTACTCTCATATGTTGCTGGTGAGACTGCAAAATGGTACAGCCAATATGGAAAGCAGTATGGAGATTCCTTGGAAAACTTGGAACTACCTTTTGACCCAGCTGTCCTACTCCTCAGTGTATACTCAAAGGACTTAAAAACAGCATACTAAAGGGATACAGCCACATCAGTGTTTATTACAGCACAAGTTACAATAGCTAAACTGTGGAACCAACCTAGATGCCCATCAGTAGCTGAATGGGTAAAGAAACTGTGGTATATATATATACAACAGAATATTACTCAGCAATACAAGTGAATAAAATCATGACATTTACAGGTAAATGGATGGAGTTGGAGAATATAATGCTAAGTGAAGTTAGCCAATCCCAAAAAAACAAATGCCAAATGTTTTCTCTCATACAAGGAGGCTGATTCATAGTAGGGTTGGGAGGGGGAACAAGCGAGGATTAGACAAACTCTAGATAGGGCAAAGGGATGGGAGGGGAAGGGAGCAGACAGGAAAGGGAGAGGGTAGGAAAGACAGTGGAATGAGATGGACATCATACCCTAAGTACATGTATGAAGACACGAATGGTGTGAATATACTTTGTATACAATCAGAGATATGAAAAATTGTGCTCTATATGTGTAATAGGAACTGTAATGCATTCTGCTGTCATATACAATAAGAGCTGGGGAGGCTGTTGGGAAAAAGGCACACTCATACATTGCTGGTGGAACTGCATATTGGTACAACCAATATGGAAAGCAGTATGGAGATTCCTTGGAAAACTTGAAATAGAACCACCATTTGACCCAGCTGTCCCACTCCTCGGTTTATACCCAAAAGATTTAAAAACAGCCTTCTACAGTGACACAGCTACATCAGTGTTTATAGTAGCACAATTCACAATAGCTAAACTGTGGAACCAACCTAGATGCCCTTCAATAAATGAATGGATAAAGAAACTGTGATATATATACACAATGGAATATTACTCAGCAATAAAAGAGATAAAATCATGGCATTTGCAGGTAAATGGATGGAGTTGGAGAATATCATACTAAGCCAAAGGCCGAATGTATTCTCTGATATGCTGATGCTGATTCATACTGGGGGTCTGGGGAGCATGGGAGGAATGGAGGAACTTTAGATAGGGCAAAGGTGAAGGGAGGGAGGGAGCATGGGGTGGGAAAGGTTGTGGATTGAGATGGACATCATTACCCTAACTACATGTATGAAGACATGAATGATATGACTCTACTTTGTGTACAACCAGAGACATGAAAAACTGTGCTCTGTGTACTAAGAATTTAAATGCATTCTGCTGTCATGTTAAAAAATTAAACAAATAAATTTTTTAAAAAGTGTTCCTATCATGTATATATCCAAATTCCAACATTATAATAAGTTCTATATCTTCAAAGGCATTAAAGAACTACTTCTAAATATCAAAACACATTAAACAAAGTGATATGCTTAGAAAAAACTTATGGAACAGAACTGGAAGCTTCACAAATATCTTTGGGATGCAAATATCCTGCCTCACCTATTTGTGGATAAAGCATTGATAAATGAGTACATAGCAGCTCCATCTTTTGCACGAATAATGGCTTCTAGGTTTTCTTCAAGTACTTTTTTATTGTTTTGTACTCCTCTCAAAATCTTCTCAGCATCTTTCAATACAGATCTTGTTGTATTGGCTGTTTGAAGCTTAACAGAATTCTGTGGAAGATCAGCAAGCCTCATCATAATTGGCAAGTCTTTCTGCTTAAAAGAAAAAAGGGAAAAAAATTACCATGTTAAACTTACATTGATTACTTTAATCCAAATAAGATCTATTACTACTGTTGGGGCCATAAACCATGCCAACATGTTCTTCAGACTCAATCTGTCAAACTGAAGAGGTACAAGAGAATATATGGCACTAATTTTTTCCCATTTAGGAATACAAATGTTAGTGTCAAACAGAGATGGGATATCCATAGCAATGCTAGGCAGTCCAGTGGCCAATGACAGTTCTATTGCTGAAGACAGCTAAACAAAATAAGAGCAAGTTGGCTGACACTTGCCAAGACACTGTGGACTAGAAAAACAAGAGCCATTCACAGCTCTCTTTCTCCTTTTCTCCCTCTCCAACAGAAGTTGGAAAGCCACAGATAACCATGTGGCTCTGTCTGGACAAAGAGTAGTAAGTAAAAATCATTTGGTGAAGGCCTCTGAAAACAAGTTTAAAGGGAATAGACTTGGCTGCCATGTTTTTGGTTTTTTCAGACCTTTATCTTCATCCTTCCTCCTGATTTGTCTTCATAACTTTTTTATTCCTTCACAATTTTTACCTTGCTAATCATCAATTTTAACACTATTCCCACTTTACCTGGAGCATGTCATTTGTTTCTTTCTTCTTTTGGCCACGATCATGAAGAACATCATTAGACTTGTGCATAGTCATTTTAGATGTGCCTAGATCTTCACAGGATGGAAATCTTTGAGAAGGAAGAGTTCCAATGCTAGAAGAAAAGTTTCCCAAGTTCTCATAAATTCAATAAACAACTGATTACATGAACTTTTGGTACATTCTTAGGTATACTTTAATAAATGATGTTCTACCAAAATTGTATCATGTAATTAACCAGTTATGTGATAAATATATGAAACACAAGAAATCATAAGAGACAAAATTAATCTTACCAGAAATATTTAGGTATCATAGGAAAAGAGCAGAAAAGGGTTTTACTCTCAAGAAACTAACATTCAGAAGTATTTCCAGACAGGTGGAGAAAGAACTCTGAAAAGTCACTCTTCCATAAAAGCAACGAGAACACTGACATCAAAATCAATTTTAGGGGCTGGGGTTGTAGCTCAGTGGTAGAGCACTTGCCTCACATGTGTGAAGCACTGGGTTCAATTCTCAGTACCACACATAAATAAAAATAAAGGTTCATCAACAACAGAAAAATATTTTTTTAAAAAAGTCAATTTTATTTCAGAACTTTGAAAATTAAAGAAAGGCTTACAATAACCCGAGGATCATTTATGCAAGAAATAAATGGCTGATTCTTAGTAAAGATCAGTAAAGTTTATGGTATAACTTTAACTTAATTCATTATCAGGACCTTTTCCTCAACTCTGTGGTAGCCTTGAAAACTATGGCCTTACAACAACTTAAAAGGTTATAACAGGTTTGGAGGTCCTCTAAAAATCTCCTTCATTGTGTTTGGCTTTATTTGACCTAACTCAGAAGCTCAGTAAGAAACTCTATCCTTAGAGCATTTTTTTAAAAGTAGAAATTGTTAAAATCTCAGCTGCCTGAGATACTGATATAAGTTGAGGCAAACAAGACTGTGGACAATGAACTTCAAAAAACTTCAATGAGGAATGAGACATCCATAGTGGAGTTTGAGTAAGCTCCACCATATTCCTGGGGATATTGAAGATAGTACACATATATGGGGCTATATACACACCCCAAAAAACCTAAGAAGGTCCAGCTCTCTCACATCTGACTGCTTTTGAGGCTGTCTGCGAGTAGGAAGTAAAGGCTAAGACAGATTCATAAAAAATAAATGCACACGTACATTCATGAAAATAAAGAGACTTATTTACTTATTTACAAATTTACTTACCTTGAACTATCAAGATAAATAAATTTGTTTCCAATCATTGGCAGACTAAGTTCACAAAACAGAGACTTCAGTGAGTACATATGACAAAGAATTCAGACTTTACAGAATTAGTCCAGGAAAGTAACTAAATAACCAGCTGTATGAACAACAATTCCCAGTACAGCAAACAACACTGACTTCTAGTGTTGCCTTACTGTATTATTTAAAATGTCTAGTTTTCAACAAAAATTTTGATAAACACACAGAAATTTTTTTAAAAAAAAAGCACAAACACAGGAAAAAAGACAGTCAGTAGAACTGTCCTTATGAAATCCCAGATATTATACTAACTAGGTAAAGATTATAAATCAGCTATTACTAAAGAAACCTATTCAAAAAATTAAAGTTAAATTTAAGAATGAAGTCTTGCCAGAAAGAAAAAAAACACAAATATAAATTCTGTAATTGAAAATTTCAAATTAACAGAGCCTCAGAGACCTATGGAATACCATCAAGCATATCATCACACATATCATTGATACTATTTAATATACAATGAAATGATGGTCCAAAAATCACCAACTCTGGGACAGGAGTCCCTGTGTTTCTCCTTTGCTAGCAAAACAATAATAGAATCAGAAAATAGCATCTAAATTATTATCATCAAAACAGAAAGAAAAAAGGAAAAAAAGAAAAGAAACAAATGATGGCCAAAATGTTCCAAGTATAATGAAAATTAATCTACTCATCTAAAAAGCTCAACAAACTTCAAATAGGATAAACTCAAAGATATCCATACTTGAATACATCATGGGGAAACTGTCCAAAATCCCAAGCAAACAGAAAATCTGAATAGCATCAAAAGAAAAGTGACTCATCATATTACAAAAGATCCTCAAAAAGATTAACACCTGGCTTTTAATCAGTCTTTATGTAAGAGTCCAGAGGAAGTAAGATGATACTTTGAAGTGTTAAAAGGAAAAAAAAAAATGCCAACCAAAAATTCTATATGTAGCAAAACTATCCTTCAAAAGTGAAAGAGAAGATAACAGAGGCATGCATGTGTACACAGAGGGTTGACCACGAGAAGAAAAAAAGAGGGAGTCCATCTACAAACTGAGGAGAGAAGTCTCGGAAGAAATCAGCCCTGTTGGCAACTTGATTTTAGATTTTAGCCTCCACAAATGTGAGAAAATAAATTTATGTTCAAACAAACAAACAAGAATAATTGAAGGAGAAACTAAAAACAATCCTATATAAACAAAAACAGAGAATTCAGTGCTAGAAGACCCAACCTACGGGGCTGGGATTTTGGCTCAGTGGTAGAGTACTCATCTCGCATGTGGAAGGCACACATGTGAGATGAGCACCACATAAAAATAAAGGTGTTGTGTCCATCTACAAATAAAAATATATTTTTTTAAAAAAGACCCAACCTACAAGAAATACTGAAGAAAGTCCTTTAGAATGAAAAGACATTAGATTCTAGCATGAATCAATAAGAAGAAACAAAGGGTACAAATAAAGGTCAATTATATATGTACAAAAATATAACATCTATTTTTATTATGCTCTTCTGAATCAAAAAACAGCTGTATAAATTTTAAGTTATCAAGCTGTATAGAAGGGCTTATAATTGATCAAAATATAATTTGACAATAGTGGAAAAAAGGGGGAGGGAAGACAGACATTGGAGAAAAATTTTAATACTACTGAAATTAAATTGATATTAATCTGAACTAGTTTGTTTTGAACTAATATGTCAATTTTAATTCCTATATAACCAATAAATAACTACATTACTACAAAAAATGTAGTAAAGGAAACAAAGGAATTAAAATAGTACACTAGAAAATATCTATTTAATTAAAAGAAAGCACTAATGGAAGAGTGGTGGAATAAAAGATCTGAAACATGTTGGAAATACATAGCAATATGGCAGGCATAAATATCAATAAGTGCATTAAATGTAAATAAATTAAAATTGTACAATATATTTACATAAAAATACTCCAGTTGTGGCTCTTTTAAATTTTTATTACTGTAGTTTTCATGATATAGAAGGGAAATATAATTATGGCCAAGATTTACTTGATTTATAAAAAAATCTTTCTTACATAAAATTTCAAACATACACATAAGTAAAAATAGTACAATGACACTTTATATGTCCCTTCTATAACAACATCAAACACATCATTCTCATAGCTGTCCTCATTTCTTCTATACTCACAACCCATTCCCTGTCCTACTATGTTATAGAAAAAGAGAAAGATACATTAGAATCAGAAAATAGTATCTAAATTTAAGATAATTTTTAAAAACAATAATTTATTAATATTCTTAAATAAACTTTAGAAATATGAAGAAAACTCTTTCTAGTTTAGTTTGCATTCCAATTTCTTATTTTTACCTGTTTTTTTCCTCAAGTTTCCATTCCACTGTCGGCCTAGTTAGTGAGGTTATGTCTAACAATTCACTTTTTTTTATCAAAGAATCATTATTATTCAAAATCTGTTCCAACAGTTTTACATTTCCTGTAATAGAAAAAATATAGTATCATTTTCCAAATATTAATTAATTTCTCCTTTACATAACATCTCACTATGTCTGTACTCTGGCCTAAATCTGCTTCTATGACTATCTACTTAATTCACTCCACAGTTGCAATGGTTTTAATGTGTCCCCTGAATTTCAGGCATTACAAACTTAATCCTTAAAGTTATATGTTATTGGTATTTGAGAGCCAGGAACTTTGGGAGGTGATTGGGTCAGGAGGGTTCTGTCCTCATGAATGAGTTAATCCATTCATGTATTAATGGATTACCAGGTTTTTCAAGGCAGTGGGTTCATTATAAAACCAAGCTCTCTCTGACTAGCTTCCTTTTGTGCCATGTGATGCCCTCCACCATGTCAAGAACCAGCAGGCTCTCACCAGAGGCCAAGCCCATATAAGTCACCATGCTCTTGGACTTTCAGAATCAGGAGCTAAATAAACCTCTTTTCTTTACAAATTACTCAACCTATAGGAATTCATTATAGCAACAGAAAACAGATTAAGACAAAAGAGTAGACTGTAAATATACTCACCAAGTAACACTAAATATTTATACCTCATATAAACCACTCTGGTAAAAATATGAATTATATTAGGCAAAAAGACTAAATTTGTCTCTGTCACAGAGGGAACTATCATTATCACAAAACTCCAGAAATTGAACTATTTTGTAAATCAGTAAAAAGGAGGTTTGTTTCCTCACAATTACTTGGATCTTCCCATTAGCCTTGTTTTCAGTGAGACTACATAACAAATTACTTTTTGTAAAATTGGTTTCTTTAATAAATATTTATTATCTTCTAAATTCTTGAAATTTGCCTAAGGTAAGACTTGAATGCATTTAAAGAAATCTAAGAATAAAAGCCTACAGCTTAATATTTTCACTTACTTTTACTAGAAGAGCTACATTTTAAGGCTCTGTAGCACACTATTATTTCAGGTCACTTATAAAAGTTCTTGTTTTCTAGTAAAATAGTTCATATATTAGCACTTTTTCCAGCAAAACATGGTGATAAATGTTAACTTCCCTGAGTTTTATTATTGAAATTCACACCTAAAAACAATATAAGGAAACACATTCTAAAAATGATCAGTCTTACCTCAACAAGGCATTATTTTTTATATTAATAAAAGCTTAAGTAATAACCTGTAGGAGATAGTAAAAATAACTATAAATGTATACCTTCAACTCCTACAGATAATCTAAAGAAGACTGATTTGTCCCATAAATATCATCTACAGAAAAGTAGTGAAAATAGAGATATCAGTCTAGTTACAGGGCACACAGAGAATTCCAAATCATGAGTGACAAAATTTCAGGACAATTTCCTAATCTGAAATAGGTCTAGTCAAGGCAGGTATATCTATAATTGTTTCTTACCTCTCTGACCTAACATTTCCATGTTTTCTTTTTCTTCTATGGGATTTTCCTTCTTTGACATTTCATCATCTCTTGAAACAGGTACAGGAGCAAACCTGCGAGGTGCTGGTGTCTCCAAAGGAGATTTTTGTTCATTAAAATCCATATCTTCAAACTCTATTAAAGGAGTTTTAATAGAAAATAAATAAGAATTTTTTTTTAAAGAGAGAGAGAGAATTTTTAATATTTATTTTTTTAGTTTTCAGCGGACATAACATCTTTGTTTTTATGTGGTGCTGAGGATCGAACCCGGGCCGCACGCATGCCAGGCGCGTGCACTACCGCTTGAGCCACATCCCCAGCCCATAAATAAGAAATTTAACTTGCTTGTTAAAATTTAAAAATTAGAGAGTATTATTCTTTCCTGTACATTAAAAATAAAACCAAAAGTACACAGGATTGATAAATACATAAATTATTAACAAATAAGTAGAAAAATAACTTCATTCTTAACTAGAAGTCAAAAGAAATAGACTAAATATTTTTCAATAAAGCTATAAACACAAATCAATATAATAACATTTTTTTGTGTGTGTGTGATACTGGGGATTGAACTCAGGGGCACTCAACCACTGAGCCACATCCCTAGCCCTATTTGGTATTTTATTTAGAGACAGGGGCTCACTGAGTTGCTAAGTGCCTCGCCATTGCTCAGGTTGGCGTGCCTGGCAACATTCAGTACTATTAAAGTTGTGGTGAAAATGGTATATCTAGACATTTTTCATGGTAATGAAAATTGATAAACATGTAGCAATATACCACCTAAATAACCTTACCCTTGGGAATTTATCATAAGGAAAAAAACTTTAAAAAGTGTTAAATATGTGATGATATTCATTACTGTATTATTTATCAAGAAAAAAAAAACCCTAAAACCTACCTAACTGTTCAACCTCAAGGTAACAGTCATGTCAATAGACTTTTAGTTATTAAATTTTAAAATTATAGGGTGTGGGTGTGGCTCAATGGTAGAATGCTTGACTAGTGTGCATGAAGTACTGGGTTCAATCCCCAACACTGAAAAAAGAAAAAATTAAACTGGTGAAAATAATTATATAAAACATAAGAAATGCTTTCAATATGCTAATAAAAAAGAAATACAGATCCTTTTCAGGTCATAGGTGTAATGACTGTGTATTCACACTGTTGTATCAGATGTGCCTCTCTATAAACTTGTTATAATGTCAGCACATTACCCATCCTATTTTGGAAAAAAAAAAAAGAAAAAATACAAAACTGTATTTGTGCTACAATTAAAACTATCTAAAAGTAGGGCTAGGGATGTGGCTCAAGCGGTAGCGCGCTCGCCTGGCATGCGTGCAGCCCGGGTTCAATCCTCAGCACCACATACAAACAAAGATGTTGTGTCCGACGAAAACTAAAAAATAAATATAATTCTCTCTCTCTCTCTCTCTCTCTCAAAAAAAAAAAAAAAAAAAAAAAAACAACTACCTAAAAGTGACACATACTCATTAAAAAACACAGAAAAATAAAAAGTTTAATTTGTTGAATTTGGGGGGAGAGGGGTACAAGGGATTGAACTCAGGGGCACTCAACCACTAAGCCACATCCCCAGCCCTGTTCTGTATTTTATTTAGAGACATGGTCTCACTGAGTTGCCTAGCACCTCACTCTTGCTGAGGCTGACTTTGAACTTTCAACCTCCTGCCTCAGCCTCCCTAGCCACTGGGATTATAGGTGTGTGTCACCTCACAGGGCTAATTGTTGAATGTGTTGAATTAAACTAAGTTTTTCTTTTATTTCTGTTATCATAACTAATATAAACACTGAAATAAATTAAGTATGCAATCGATAAAATAGTCATTTTTTTTTTCTTTACAGCTTAAGTCTACAAAAACAAAATTATTCTGTGGAATTGAATAAATATACTAGGGGGAAAAGTATCCACTTATGTAGAAGGATCAAGGCTCAGTCACACTGAAATCAGACCTCTTGACCCTTGCTCTCATGCCCTAACTCTCAATGTAGTAACCTTGAACAGTCCAGTCATAACCTTTCTGTATTTCATATTCCTTTTTACAACTTAAAAATTGACTCAGACTACTTCACAACAGTGTTGTAAGAACTGCTCATTTGCAAAATAAACGTACCTTATAAGTAAAAGAAGTGTTTAATGACTGTGATACAACAATGTTGTAACAAATAAAAAATTAGAAATACACAGACCTGTACATCATTAAATGAAGAGTCCTTTGATTTTCATTAATGTTATTAAAACATCAATAATTTGGAAAAATATCTGTTCATTTATTTTAAATTCCAAAGGTTTAAGAAATAAGCTGTGTATTTCTTTGTTATTATAATTTTTTAATTCTATAAAACAGATTTGTATTAGTCAAACTGAAAATATTTAGAAATATAGTAGTCTCCCCTACTCTTGGGGAGATATGTTCCAAGACCCTAATGAATGCCTGAAACTAAAGTTAATGCCAAACCTTATATGTATTATCTTTTACCTGTACACACAAACAGTACAGTGTGGATACACTGGACAAAGGGATCATTCACATGTCCTGGCAAAACTACTAAGCCAGACAGTATGAGATTTCATCATGCTACTCAAAACAGCATGCAATTTAAAATTTGTAATTGGTTTATTTCTAGAATTTTCCATTTAATATTTTTAGGCCACAGATGACCATGGACAATTTTAAACCTCAACAAGCAAAACTACAAATAAGAGGGGATTCAATAGCTTATAATTTTACTCAGTTGTTTTTTTCCTGACACAATCAAGAAAAACAGTAAATATGCAGTTTGTCGGAGAAATTGGAGAATTTTATTAGATAAGTAAATTTTTCTAAATGTCTAAGGGTTTCTGATAACTTATAAAGGCCATTACTTAAAACCATAAATTAGGACATGATTCATAATTTGAACAAGTTGAAAAATAATTTAAAATTTACTTAATCTATAAAAAGAATTTTATAAAACAAAGACTCAGAAATTTTGTAAGAATCTCACCACTTAGTAAATAAGTTTTCAGTTCATATAGCACAAAGAAAATCCTTACATTTTCAGTCCATAAGAAATTAAATATTTTTACCTTGTTTGGAAGTATATATATGATGTGAAGACAGATTGCTGCTACCAAGATGAGGATGTTCTGGTTTTACAGAATACTTTTCCACTGCTCTGGAAGGAAGCACGCTACCAGGCTGAAAACTATTAGTCTTTAGTGCAGCACTAATAAAATGAGTCTAGAAAAAATAAAATTATTAATTTCAAATATCATTTAGTATGATGATAAAGTATATTGAGATTTCTTACTGGACTTGTAAACAATTTTATTACATTTATGAAACAATGAGAATATATTCCTTACACAGCAACTATCACTGCAGTAGTAACAGAAATACTATGGAAGGAGGTAGTAAAGACTGGGCTGTCTAACTACTCTGTGCTGTTAATCATTTTCTTTAACCATTCCAGCCTCAGTGTCTTCCTTTCTACCTCAGAAAGGGCTTAGAATCATGGAAGCAGCCTAAGAGAGGACCAAGAAGGAAGGGCCCTAACTCTAGACCTCTACTTTCACCAAATAATTTAAAACCAAAGCATTTCATCTTTTAAATCCTGCAGTGTAAGACATCATTTGAAGTAAAGGTTAGAAAAAAGTTTGATAGTAAGCACTCAAATAAAAGCCATGCTTATGCTTAGTAGCAGCAACAGTATATGCATTTATATATAATGGGAATTAAAGTGACAACATTGTTTTCAGCCCTATTAATTTAAATACCTGAAATGTATATTTTAACTAATGAAACTGATTTCAAAAGAGAGTTTTAAGTCAGATCAACAAGAGCTAAGTTAGACATCATTTTATAGAATTCCTAAAAGTAGGTTGAGTTCCCTTTAAATAAATAAGATGGGACAGATAACTAATTTCATTTAAGCAGTTACTGAATGATTAATATACCTACTATTATTGTGAACAAAAAGAAAAGTAAAGAGAAAGGAAAAAAAATTTTCAGGCAAAGAACTCAAGGCTCAGAGAAGAAAGTTATTTATCTACTGGGTACTGGCATTCTGATCAAACCATTTCCAGCCTCTCTCTAGAAAATACGCTGCACACGTAATTTTAGTCAGGTGTGAGTACTTACAAAAACTTGAATTTGTATGCCTACAGTCATTCCAATAAAATACTATCTTCAATCTCATGAAAAATGGTGGAATGAAATGGACATCATTATCCTAAGTACATGTATGAAGACACGAATGGTGTGACTCTACTTTGTGTACAACCAGAGAAATGAAAAATTGTGCTCTGTATGTGTAATATGAATTGAAATGCATTCTGCTGTCATATATAACAAATTAGAATAAATAAATTAATTTTAAAAATCTCATGAAAAGCTCAAGATAAGCTTTGTAAAGAAGTCTTGACATTACTCTGTTAACAAAACCTGATGAGAACACACCAAAAAAAGAAAACTTAAAGACCAATATCCCTTAATGAATATAGATGTAAAAATCCTCAATAAAATACTTGCAAATCAAACTCAATAGCCTATCAAAAAGATCATAAAATCACGATAAAGTTGTTTTAATTCCAGGAATATAAGGATGGTTTTCAACATATGCAAATCAATAAAATAATATATCACAAAAATAGAATGAAGGATAAGAAAAATCACATATTCATTTCAAAATCATCTCAAACACAGAAAGTATATTTGATAAAATTCAATACCCACTCATGGCAAAAGCTCTAAACAAATTGGATACAGAAGGATCATACCTCAACATAATAAAGGCTATGTACAACAAGCCCACAACCAAAATTACCTATGACCCAAAGAGATCTACAGATTCAGTGCAACCTCCATCTAAATATCAATCACATTTTTCATAAAACTAGAATAAACAATCCTAAAATTCATATGAAGCACAGAAAAACCTAAATAAACAAAGCTTCCTTAAACAAAAAGAACAAAGCTAGAGGCATAATAATACCTGATTTCCAGATAAACTACAGAACCACAGTAATAAAAACAATATGGTATTGACATTAAAAAAAAAAAAAAACATTGGAACAAACTTGAGAACCTATGCATCCAGAGCCAACTGATCCTCAACAAAAGGACCAAATGCATAACTAGAGAAAGGACAGCCTCTTTAACAAATGATGCTGGGAAAACTGGGTATCCATAAACAGCAGATAAAGCTCAGTGGTAAAGCGCCACTAGTTCTAACCCAGTACTATATATATATATATATATATATATATATATATATATATATATATATTTAGGCAATGATTCTCTGGATAGGTCTCTCAAAGAATAGGAACAACAGCAAAACTTGACAAACAGAAGTTCATCAAGCTAAAAAGCTAATGCATAGCAAAGTAAATGATTAATGGAGTGAAGAGACAACCTTCAGAATGAGAGAAAATATTTGCTAGTTATTCCTCTGATAGAGGACTAATATCAAGAATATATAAAGAATTTTAAAAATTTAACAAAAAAATAATTAATCCAATTAAAATGGGCAAATGATCTGAATAGACACTTCTCAAAAGAAAAAATGTTTAACAAATATATGAAATGCCCTTCAATAGATGAATGGATAAAAAAAATGTGGCATTTATACACAATGGAGTATTACTCTGCACTAAAAAATGACAAAATCATGGAGTTTGCAGGGAAATGGATGGCATTAGAGCAGATTATGCTAAGTGAAGCTAGCCAATCCCTAAAAAACAAATGCCAAATGTCTTCTTTGATATAAGGAGAACAACTAAGAACAGAGCAGGGAGGAAGAGCATGAGAAGAAGATTAACATTAAACAGGGACGAGAGGTGGGAGGGAAAGGGAGAAGGGAAATTGCATGGAAATGGAAGGAGACCCTCATTGTTATACAAAATTACATATAAGAGGAAGTGAGGGGAAAGGGAAAAAAACAAGGGGGAGAAATGAATTACAGTAGATGGGGTAGAGAGAGAAGATGGGAGGGGAGGGAAGGGGAGGGGGGATAGTAGAGGATAGGAAAGGCAACAGAACACAACAGACACTAGTATGGCGGTATGTAAAAAAGTGGATGTGTAACCGATGTGATTCTGCAATCTGTATACGGGGTAAAAATAGGAGTTCATAACCCACTTGAATCAAATGTATGAAATATGATATGTCAAGAACTATGTAATGTTTTGAACAACTAATAATAAAAATCAAAAAAATGTCTCAATTATATTACTCATCAGGGAAGTGGAAATCAAAACTACAATACCATCAGGGCTGGGGAGATAGCTCAGTTGGTAGAGTACTTGCCTTGCATGCACAAAGCCTTGGGTTCCATCCCCAGTACGAAAGGAAGGAAGGAATTTCATCTTAGCCATTTAAAATGGCTATTACCAAAAATTTTTTAAATGCTGGCAAGGATGTGGAGAAAATGGAATGCTAATATACGGACTGGAAGAAATGGAAATTAGGACAACTACTATAGAAAACAGGACACAGTTTCCTCAAAAAACTAAAATGAAAATTACCATATGCTCTAGCTATCCCATTCTTGGGTATATATCCAAAAGAAATGAAGTCAGCATTCAAAAGAAATTCCTGCATGCCCATGTTTTTAGCAGTACTATTCACAACAGTCAACATATGGAACCAGCCTAGATGCCTGTTTAACAGATGAATAGATGAAGAAAACACAGTGTATGTGTGTGTATATATATATACACATATATACATATATTCCTTTGTGTGTATATACAAATATATATACACACACACACACACACACAAAGGAATATTATTCAACCATAAAGAAAAATGAAATCCTATCATTTGCAAAGAAATGGATTGAATGGGAGGACTGGGGATATAGCTAAATAGCCATTAAATAAGCCGGACACAGAAAGACAAATACCACATGTTCTCTCTCATATGTGGAAATTAGGAAAAAAAAATTACCTGAAAGAAGATGGATTACTAAGGACTGAGAGGAGTACATGTTGGGGTGGAGAAAGGGACAGTTAGAAGGAGGATGGATGGACCTGATCAATAAAAGATCTCTGAAAACATGATAGTGAATCCCATTAATTTGTACAATTAATATGTCATAGTAATCACAAAAAATTAAATTTTAAAAATTGTAGCACTTTAATCTTCACTCTGTGAAACTATATTAAGATCTAATAAACTTATTTTTGTACTTTCTTCTGAATGTTCTAACTTAATATAATTTTTTTGAGTTCTAAAATTGTGCATTAACCAGGGGAAAAAAGTAATATACAATGGCATTCACTCTTTTTTTTTAAACATGGTGTCATTTTTTTTAATATCATTATTTTGTTTATTTATTTTTATGTGGTGCTGGGGATGGAACCCAGTGCCTCACACATGCTAGGCAAGCACTCTACCACTGAGCCATAACCCCAGCCCCAATGGCATTCACTCTTTAAAAAAAAAAATAAAGCTTGAGGGTTGAACAGTATTCCAAGACTTGGAAATTCCAAACGAAATAAGTAACTGTGTACTCAGCTCTTTGAGAAGATAATTCTTCTTTCTGTAATAAGCCAGAACCTCATATTCAAAAGACATTAAAAATTGTCATTCTTGAGGAGATCCAAGATGGCGGGGCAGAGGGAGGCAGCATTCTGCATAGCTCCGTGATGTGGGATTCAAGTAGTGAGAATACAGCTTCTCTGCCAATGATATTCCCACTCCCCGCCCTCCCAGGAAGCACCCTGCCCATCTAGGGCTCCAGGCCTCAGCATCTGAGTAGGTCTCCCAGCTACTCACCCACGCAGGACTACTGGATACCTGAGTAAGACCAGTGGCCGACAGAAGAACCCGCAAAGAACTTTTGGCCACCCATTCAAGCAGAAATCATGGACAAAGCCCCCACAGAGGACACCCAGCAGGGTAGGAACTCCAGCTGCCACCCCTGTGTGGACCCTGATCTAACAATGTGGGGCTCCCCGGGTTGCCCCCATCTTGGGACTCTACAGCAGCAGACATAGTCCCCTATGTGCACTAGCCTGCCTGCACCTGGGAACTTCACACAGGCTCTGAAGTCAGCCAACATTGCAAGTCACAGAGCAAAGGGAGGTATTATTACACTAAAGGAAAAACTAATCAAAGGAGAAAGCAAGTCAAGTTGGGTAACTTTAACACACCTCTTTCAAAAATAAACAAAAATGGCTGGAAACACAAATCATGTTTTAATAATAACCCTGAATGTTAATGGCCAAAACTCACCAATCAAAAAACATAGAATAACAGATTGGATTTAAAAAAAAAAAAAAAGACCCAACAATATGCTACCTCCGAGAGACTCATCTCATAGGAAAAGATATCCACAAACTGAAGGTAAAAGGTTGGGAAAAATCATACCACTCACACATGGAATGCGAAAGCAAGCAGGGGTTTCCATATTCATATCAAATAAAGTAGACTTCAAGCCAAAGTTAACCAAAAGGGATAAAAAAGCATATTTCATATTCCTTAAGGAAACCACTCATCAACAAGACATAATAATAACAAATTTGTAGGCCCCAAACAATGTACGTCTACGTTCATCAAACATACTCTTCTCAGGTTCGAGAGTCAAATGGACCACATTAATTTTGGGTAACTTTAACATACCTCTTTCACTACTGAATAGATCTTCCAAACAAAAGCTGAAAAAGAAACTATAGAACTCAAAAATACAATCAATAACTTAGACTTAACTGACATATACAGAATATTTCATCCTTCAATAAATGAATATACTTTCTTCTCTGCAACACATGGATCCCTCTCTAAAATGTCCATATATTATACCACAAAGCAACTCTTAGCAAATGCAAAAAAGTGGAGATACTACCCTGCATTTGATCAGATCATAATGAAATAAAATTAGAAATCAATGATAAGATAAAAAAAATAAAAGCTACTCCAACACCTGAAGACTAAATAATATGCTACTGAATGAACAATGGGTTACAAAAGACATCAAGGAAGAGATTAAGAGATTCTTAGAGGTGAATGAGAACACAGATAACAACACATTGAAATCTCTGGGACACTATGAAGGTATTTAGTACTAAGAGGAAAGTTCATTGCATGGAGTTCATTCCTTAAAAGAAGAAAAAGTCAACAAATAAATGACCTAACATTACACCTCAGAGCGCTAGAAAAAGAACAAATCAACACCAAAAACAGTAGAAGATAGGAAATACTTAAAATCAGAGCTGAAATCAATGAAATTGAAACAAAAGAAACAACTGAAAAAATTGACAAAAAAAAAGTTGGTTCTTTGAAAAAATAAATAAAATGTAATGAAGAGGAGAGAGAAAACTCAAATTACTAATATACGTGATGAAAAAGGAAATATCACAACAGACACTACAGAAATATAGAAGATACTTATAAATTATTTTGAAAAGTTGTACTCCAATAAAATAGAAAATATCGAAGGCACTGACAAATTTCTAGAGTCTCATGATTTGCCCAAATTGAATCAGGATGATATACACACACAATTTAAACAGTGATGAAATAAAAGACACCATCAGAATCCTACTAACCAAGAAAAGCCCAGGACCAGATGGATACACAGCCAAGTTCTACAACACCTTTAAAGAAGAATACCAACACTCTTCAATTTATTTCAGGAAGGAGCACTTCCAAACTCATTTTATGAGGCCAATGTCATGCTGATTCCAAAACCAGGCAAAGACACATTAAAGAAAAAAAAAAAAAACTTCAAACCAATATCTCTAAAGAACATAGATGCAAAAATTCTCAATGAAATTTTGGCAAATCAAATACAAAAACATAGTGCACCACAATCAAGTGGGGTTCATCCCAGGGATGCAAGGTTGGTTCAACATATGGAAATCAATCAATGTAATTCATCACATCAATAGACTTAAAGATAAGAACCATATGATCATCTCAATAGATGCATAAAAAACATTCAACAAAATACAGCTCCCCTTCATGTTCAAAACACTAGAAAAACTAGGGATAACTGGAACATATTCAACATTATAAAAGCTATCTATGCTAAGCCCCAGGCCAACATCATTCTAAATGGAGAAAAATTGAAAGCATTCCCTCTAAACACTGAAACAAGACAGGGATGCCCTCTTTCACCACTTCTTTTTTTTAATATTTATTTTTTAATTATATGTGGACAAAATGTCTTTATTTTTGTTTTTTATGTGGTGCTAAGGATCGAACCCAGAGTCTCACACATGGTAGGCGAGCTCTCAACCTCTGAGCCACAACCCCAGCCCCTCTTTTACCACTTCTATTTAACATAGTTCTTGAAACACTGGCCAGAGCAATTAGACAGACCAAAGAAATTAAAGGGATACACATAGGAAAAAGAAGAACTCAAATTAGCACTATTTGCTGACAATATGATTCTATACCTAGAAGACCTAAAAAATTCCACCAGAAAAGTTCTATAACTAGTAAATGAATTCAGGGAAGTAGCAGGATACAAAATCAATACACATAAATCAAAGGCATTTCTGTATATCAGTGACAAATCCTCTGAAAGAGAAACTAGGAAAACTACCCCATTTACAATAGACTCAATAAAATAAAATACTTGGGAATCAACCTAACAAAAGAGGTGAAAGACCTCTACAATGAAAACTACCAAATGCTAAAGAAAAAAACTGAAGAAAACCTCAGAAGAGGAAAGATCTTTCTTGAGTTCCTGGATATGCAGAATTAATATTGTCAAAATGACCACACAGCCAAAAGCACTATACAGATTTAATGCAATTCCAATCAAAATCCCAATGACACTCCTCATAGAAATAGAAAAGCAGTCACAAAATTCATCTGGAAAAATACGAGATCCAGAATAGCCAAAGCAATCCTTAGCAGGAAAAGTGAAGCAAGACCCAGAATAACTAAAGCAATCCTTAGCAAGAACAGTGAAGCAGGTGGCATCATTATACCAGACCTTAAACTGTACTACAGAGCAACAGTAACAAAAACAGCATGGTTTTGGCACCAAACTAGACTGGTAGACCAAAGGCACAGAATTGAGGACACTGAGACTAACCCACAAAATTATAATTATCTTATATTAGACAAAGGCACCAAAAACATAATTGGAGAAAAGATAGCCTCTTCAATAAATGGTGCTGGGAAAACTAGAAATACATATGCAAATGAAATTAAACCTCTATCTCTCACCATGCACAAAACTCAACTCAAAGTGGATCAAGGACCTAGAAATTAGACTGGAGACCCTGAGCCTAATAGAAGACAAAGGAGGCCCAAATCTTTATCATGTCAGATTAGGCCCCGACTTCCTTAACAAGACTCCTATAGCATCAGAAATAAAAATCAAGAATCAACAAGTGGGATGGATTCAAACTGAAAAGCTTCTTCTCAGCAAAAGAAACAATCAGGGAGGTGAAGAGAGAGCCTAGAGCTTGGGAGCAAATTTTTACCGTATGCATATCAGATACAGCACTAATCTCTGGGATATTATAGAGAACACAAAAAAACATAATACCAAAAAAAAAAATAACCCAATCAATAAATAGGCCAAGGAAGTGAACATACACTTCTCAGAAGGTGATATAAAATCAATCAACAAATATATGAAAAAATGTTCAACATCTCTAGCTATTAGAGAAATGCAAATCAAAGCTACTCTCTAAGATTTCATCTCACTCCAACCAGAATGGCAGCTATTAAGAATACAAACAACAATAAGTGTTGGCGAGGATGTGGGGAAAAAGGCACACTCATACATTGCTGGTGGGACTGCAAATTGGTGCAGCTAATATGGAAAGCAGTATGGAGATTCCTTGGAAAACTTGGAATGAAACCACCTTTTGACCCAGCTGTCCCACTCCTCAATGTACACTCAAAGGATTTAAAAACAGCATACTAAAGGGACACAGCCACGTCAGTGTTTATTACAGCACAATTCATAATAGCTAAACTGTGGAACCAACCTAGATGCCCATCAGTAAATGAATGGGTAAAGAAATTGTGGTATATATACACAATGGAATATTACTCAGCAATAAAAGAGAATAAGATCATGACATTTGCAGGTAAATGGATGGAGTTGAAGAATATAATGCTAAGTGAAGTTAGCCAATCCCAAAAGCCAAATGTCGAATATTTTCTCTGATATAAGGAGGCTGATTCATAGTGGAGTTGGGAGGGGGAGAAAGGGAGGATTAGACGAACTCTAGATAGGGCAAAGGGGTGGGAGGGGAAGGGAGGGGACATGGGGGAGGAAAGATAGTGAAATGAGATGGACATCATTACCCTAAGTACATGTATGAAGACACAAATGGTGTGAATATACTTTGTATACAACCAGAGATATGAAAAATTGTGCTCTATATATGTAATAGGAACTGTAATGCATTCTGCTGTCATATATAACAAATTACAATAAAAAATTAAATTTAAAAAAATATCATTCTTTCAAATTAATTATATGCAGAAGCAAATATGTACAGAAGGTTGTTCTCATCCAAGAGTGCACATCAGAATCAGAGTTTTCAAGATTGCCAGGTACCACCTCAGACTTGCTCTCTCAGAATCTGAGAGGTTCAAGCACGTGTACTTTTATAAAGCTCTCCAAGTGATTATGATGCACATTCTCAAGCTAAGAACTGCTTATATAAACAAATCACTGCTTTAAAAATGGTGTGAACAGTAAGGCGTGGTGGTGCATGCCTATAATCCCAGTGATTTGGAAGGTTAAGACAGGAGGATCACAAATTCCAGGTAAGCCTCAGCAACTTAGCAAGGCAGCATTGGGCAACATAGCAAGACCCTATCTCTAAATAAAAAGAATTAAAAGGGCTGAGGATATGGCTCAGTGGTAAGCACCCCCTGGGTTTAATCACCACTACCAAAAAAAAAAAAAAGTGTGAAAAAAAAGACCACAAAAAGAGGAAAAAATAACTAAGCAATACTTTAAGCTAGAACATACATACTCTGGTCCACCTGGCAAGCAAATCATGATTTAAAAATTAAAACTGTTACAATCTAATGAACTACTACAATTAGCAATGAAAATTAACTTGGATATGCAAGTGATAAAAAAAAAATCGTGAAATGTATACTGGCTTTCTTATAGATACCTGAATATCTATTTGTTGCTGTTGTAATTTTTCAAGATGCTTAATTTGCTGCTCCATAAATACATTCATTCGCTTCTCATGATCGTGACAATGTAATTTCTCTTCTTTATTCTGAATGCTTGCTTGCTGTTCTGTAACACGTTGTAAGTGTTTATCGGTCTCCTGTAACTTATTAAGTAATTCTGTAACAGAATTAACTTTTGCTTCCAAATCACTCTGCACCTAAAAGGATAAAAATCACAAAATAATTTTTTATATTATAGTACAGAAAGACAATAAAATATGGTCAATTACAAAGAAGGTTATTTATAGCAACTGATTTGAGAAATTGTCAAAGTAGAACCTTTACTCACTGTATCTCTGATGATTTGATGCCTTTATTTTTAGAGTCACAAAAGTAAAAGGCAGGAAAAAAAATTAAAAAGTAAAGGGTAGGAGATCACAATCCTTAGGATTTATGTTTCCTCTCATTAAAAAAAATTTTTTTTTTGCCTCATAGAAGTTTATAATGCAGAAATAAGAAATACTTAAGTGGAAATTAAAGAGACAGAAATAGCAAGAAAACAACTTTTTATACTTCACTAATGTAAAACTGAGTTAGGTTAGCAGTCTTAAGTTCTCATCTTGGCTCTCCCACCTGTTAGCTCTAAAATCTTTTTCCTCCTGTGACGTGGTTCTCCTTTCCCATTACAAACTAACAGGTTAGGTCTACGTAATCTAAGCTGTCTTCTAGTTCTCAAATAAGGATGACCAATCATCCTAGTTACCCAGAACTAAGAGGCTTCCTAGGATTTGTGACTTTCAGTGCTACAAAGTCCTAGCACCATCAGAGCAATGAAAGGGTAATTTTCATAACTTCTGAGAAGTAATACACAACCACACATGGTAAAATTTTTTCAACTTGAGATCAAACAGAATGTTCTTAGTCTAGAGCTGGACACAACTACTTAGAGCATCTTAACAGTTATTTTTATAAAATTTCACAAAGTATATTCATAATACCTGGAGAGAAAAATATACCTTTATCAGTGGAGCTGCTGTTGCAATGGCAGCAGCAGTTGCTGCAGCTACAGTTGTAGCAGAATCAATGGCACTGGGTGAAGTTCTGGCCTCCTGTGTAACAGTATTCTCTTCTGTGCCAGCATCTTCTAAAAGATGTACCTTTACTTCCTTAAAGATAGGCATGCTTTGCGCTCTATCAATAAAAAAGGAATAAAATATATTCAATAAGGTATGCTGAACCACTTCAATAAATATCTGTAAGTGGTCATCCACTGAAGGTAATTTTCTTGATTTTTAAAAATTAAATCACCTGCCAAGTTTGGTGGCACACTCCTGTAATCCCAGTGACTTGGGAGGCTGAAACAGGAGGATTACAAGTTCAAGACTGGTCTCAGCCATTTAGCAAGACCCTCAGCAACTTAGCAAGACCTGTCTCAAAATGAAAAGTAAAAAGGGCTGTGGATGTAGCTCAGTAATAAAGTAGCCCTGGGTCCAATCCCTGGTGTCAAAAAGAAAAAAAATTAAATTGCATATCAAACAAAGTTATTTTGTTAATGAAGTTTATCAAGGTTTGAGTCACTAAGGACTAAAGATATAAGATAATTCCCTGAAGGCAGTGATGTTATTTCAGAAAATAGGACTTATATATATGTGGAAAAGGCATGGTCACAGTTAAAAGGATATGTAATCAAGAAATATAAACCAAGCATAGTGATGCATGCCTGTAATACCAGCCACTTGAGAGACTGAGGCAGAAGGATTACAAATTTGAGGCCCACCCCAGCAAATTAGTGAGACCCTCAGGAACTTAGTTGATAAGTTCTCAAAACAAAAGATAAGATATTTTGATTATTTTGATAAGATCTCAAAATAAAAAAAGAACTGGGAATGGTAAAGTGCAGGGGGGTGGAGGAGGAGGAGGAGGAAGGTAAATTTAAGACATGAAGAAAAACATTCTAAGAATTTAAATACCAAGTTTTATTTCCCCAAAACAAACAACCCAAGAGGGATTACTGCTATTTTTAAAGTACTGATAATTTTATTCTCTAAATACTTTTAGAAGAATTGTAACATTAGAGGAAGAGAGTATAGCTTAGTAGTAGAGTATGTGGTTAGTATGTGTGAGGTACCCTGGGTTCAATTTCCAGCACAAAAAAAAAAAAAAGAAAGAAAAAAGAAATATAACATTATTGATGTATACTTTACCCCCTTTTAATCCAGCTTTAATGAAGCATAACTGACAAATAAAAATTATATATATTTACTATATACAACATATTTTGATATATTTATACATTGTGAAAGGTTACCACAATCAAGCTACTCAACATATCCATTCCTCACATAATTATGTGTGTGTGTATGTGCAGGTGGTGGGGAGGGGGGGAATAAGAACATAAAAGGTGCCCTCCTAGCAATAAACATTATTACCTACAATCATCACATGGCATAAAATAGAGCTCTAGGATTTATTCATCCTAACTGAAATTGTACCATTTGGTTAACACCTCCCCATTCTCCCTACTCTCAACCCCTGGCAACCACCAATCTATTCTCTCCCTTTTGTAAATTCAACTTTTTCCAGTTCCACATATGAGATTATGTGATAATTCTCTTTCTGTACCTGGCTTATTTCATTTAGCACAAATCCCCAAAAACAATTATTAAAACTGCTGAAAGAAACTTTCTGAATTTTAACTCATTTAGATTAAATTAAATATCATCCAATGGGCATCAAAGACATCACTAAATAGCCTGGATTAAAAATGGACCTAAACCAGATGCCATGGTATACACCTATCATCCCAGCAATTTTGGAGGCTGAGAATTGCCAAGTTTAAAGCCAGCCTGGGCAATTTTGTGAGATCTTGTCCCCAAAAGTAAGTAAACAGATAGATAGATAAATGGGGGGATAAATAAATAATAGGAGGGGGCAGTAAATAGACACATATTAACTAAATACTAAAAAAAAAAAAAAGAATCTGTCCAGTTATGCTCTATATTTGGGCTCTAAGAAAAAATGAAAGGAACATGGACAGAATCAAATAATCCCTAGATAAGTATAAATAAAATCAACAGGAATACATTCCATATCCAGAGGCTTTATTTCCCTTGCTTGATTTTTAAAGACAGCTCAGAACTTTTGAACTTACCCCTCTGATATTTCCCCATTTCTACTAAGAGCATCATTCTTCTCTAAGTCTCAAAATTTTGAAGTCACCTTTACTTCTCTATCTTCCTATCATCTCATACTCAATAGAGTCATCAAGTTTCGCCAATTATTTCATCACAATTACATGAAAAGTGTCATAGAACTATAGAGTTGGGGGAATCTCATAGGTGGTTCATCTATCCTAATTTTCTAATTTTTACATGAAGAAACTGAGGTCCACAGAGGTAATGGGGTGTACTTGATGGAAATCACAGATTTAGTGACAAGGCCCAATTCCAGAGGTCTTCCCATGACTCTAAAACTTTCTTGGATTAGTACTTCTCCCTTCTTTCTTCTTCTCTACTAGAAAATTCATCACTTCTTACCAACCACATATTTCATTCTTTGGTTTATTTGCTTAAAAACTTCCCACTCATGTCTCCATTCTTGAAAAATCTCAGAAATGTCCTTATAAAAAGCTGAATAAGCAAATTTCCTGTTTGGCTTTCTATACCCTCCATACTCTGGTCCTATCCTCCATTCCTATATATACCTCCCTCCTATATATACCCAAAACAACCTCTCTCTGGAATCATACTGCTCTCCTTACTGACTACACATACAGCACTATGCTCACAACTGACTCGATGCTTTTTTCTCTGCTCTCTCAAACTTCTTCCACTCAACAAACTACGATATCCTTCCTCTTTGGGATGCAATCTAAATCTTGCCTCTCCCAATAAGCCTATCTTTATAACAGTTTCTATTGATCTCTCCCTTCATTAAGTACTTTTGTATTTATTGCCTATACCACATGAGGCCTGAAACATAGGCATTCCATTGTTTAAATATCTGTACAAAACAATTTAACAATATATTGAATGCAAAGCTCTATTCCTATCACGATTCTGAAAGGAACCATCACTTCTCTCCCTCTCCCACGTGTACATGCGCTCGCTCTCGCTTGGTCTGTCGAGATATAATATATATGTGTGTGTATATATATATACACACACGTGTATATATATGTGTTTATACATGTATATATATGTGTATATATAATCTCTCTCAAGATTATTTTATATACGTATATAAATATGTATATATACATATGTATATATAATCTTGATATATGTTCTATAATATATAAAATCTTGATGTTTTATATATACACACACACACACACACACTCATACACAATCTCTCCAACTAAGCCATAAACAAGCTAGGGAAGAGAGACTACTTTCATACGGAATAGCAACTAACAAAAGTATAGATACACAGGATGCTCAATAAATATTTAACCAATTGAGGGAATATTTGTGTGTGTGTGTGTGTGTGTGTGTGTCTCTCTCTAATGTCTTGTCTACTAAGACAGTTTAATTAGGATATTCCTTGTCTTTTAGTATTCTTGTCTGAAGTCTAAAAGTGATTTACCCTTGACCAACATTACATTATAAGGTTAGATAGCTTCTATACAGGCTTTCTTTTTCTTTCTTTTTTCTTTTAAGTTGCTCTGGCTAGCCTCAAACTTGAGATCTTCCTGCCTCAGTTTCCCAAGTAGCTGAGATCTCAGGTGTGTGTCGCTGTATCTTTATAGGCTTTTAAACTTTATTTTTAATGTAGCAAATGTAAAGAGCACCAAGTATAAAGAACAGGCAAGGGCTGGGGATATAGCTCAGTTGGTAGAGTGCTTGCTTTACATGCACAAGACCCTGGGTTTGATCCCCAGCACCACACACACACACACACACACACACCCCAAAAAAAAACAGGTAAATGTACATAATCCTCCCATTCAGAAACAATTATTTTCTTCTAAACTTTTATTTAGAACTTTCTTTACTCCTAAATCCATTAAATAAACCAATATACACTACAACTGTTCTCACCAAGCTCGCTAATAATTCTTGCTAAATTTAGTGAACATTTTCACTCTTTATCTTTCTTTACTTCTGAGCAATACATCTACACACTGATACTACACTACTACTAGTAGTAGTCATCTACACACTAATGACTTCTGCATATGGATTTCTAGTTTTGACCCTTTTGAAAACTTGATCTTTATATTCAATTTTCTAGAACGTTTTTTACCTGAATGCTTCATAGGTATCTTGAACCCTCACACTCAAAATGAAATTTATTCTCCCAAGGATTCCCTTTCTTAACGAATGACACTACTGATCATGTATTTATGCAAGCCAAAATTTTGGAATTCATTCTTACCACCTTCCTCAACTTCACATCTATCAATTCTATACACAAATCAGCTTCCATATCTGTCTACTACTATTTAACCTAGCATGATTTATGCCTCCATCCCACCCCTCCTAATGTATTTAGGACCTATCTCTCTGTCAAAGAGACCCCTGAAAACTCCACAGCCAAATGACTTCCTGGACAACAGCCCAGCCCCCTTCCAAATCATTATTTCATACCACTACTAGAGTGAGTCTTTTAAAAAAATATATCTCATCTTGGGGCTGGGGTTGTGGCTCAGTGATAGAGTGCTCGCCTAGCATGAATGAGGCAGTGGGTTCAATCCTCAGCACCACATAAAAATAAAATATGGTGTCCACCTAAAACTAAAAAAATAAACACTTTTTTAAAATGTATCTTATTTTTACAACTTTTTAATGATTTGCCATCCCTCTTAAAGTCCAAACTCCTTTAGAAGAATTCACATTTTCTTTTTTTTTTTTTTAAGAGAGAGAGAAAGAGAGAATTTTTTATTCATTTTTTTTTTTTTTTAGTTTTCGGCGGATACAACATCTTTGTTTGTATGTGGTGCTGAGGATCGAACCCAGGCCACACGCATGCCAGGCGAGCGCGCTACCGCTTGAGCCACATCCCTAGCCCGAAGAGTTCATATTTTCCTTGTACTAGACAACTTGGCCAGATTCTTCATTTCTCAAAGATTCTGGTCTATTACCTTGCATTATTTACAGTTTTGAAGCACATGATAATATCAAATAGGACAAGTACTACATCATTCCATTTTGTCACAACTCTACAGTTAAGTTACATAAATAGAGGGGTTGGAGATATAGCTCAAAGATCCCTTACCCAGCATGTATGAGGCCAAGGGTTTGATCCCTAGCACCAAAAACAAAGAATATGAACATATAGAATATGTACAGTTGAGAATAGCTAAGATACTTTTAGAAAATTAATTTTTAAATAATTTTGGAAAATTAACGTTGGAAAAATAAACAGAATGTTCAGGCACACATAAAAACACATAAACACATATACTTTTTCTCAGCTGTATGTTCTTCCAAGTAAACATTAAAATTACTTGGCTAAATTCCATCTACCAATTATTCTAAAACAAAATTCAATGACTACAGCAAAACCTATAAGCTAATTTTAGACAAACTTGGACTTTTATAGTATTAAGTCTTCCCATCCAGAACATGTTGACTATCTCAATATATCCTAGCCTTTGTCAGTTCCCAAGGAAAGTTTCATTCTTCCTCGCATAGTTTCTACAGATTTCTAATCATAAATATAACTTTTTTTGTTCTAAGTACAGAATATCTTCTACAATGTAAATTTTTCCTCCTTTTTTCCAATATCCACACCTGATCTCATTTTATTTTCTAATTGCCACAGATAGGACTTCCAAATTATAAACAAACAATAACAAAAAGAAACAATGAAGGCTAGGGATGTGGCTCAGTGAGAGAGTTCTTGCCTAACATGCATGAAGCCCTGGGTTCCATCCCCAGTACCACCAAACCAAAAAGACAATGAGCTCTCAATTCTACTATTAAACAGGATATTAACTATTTTCTTCATATTAAGAATCTGAATCTATCACTCTATTGTTAGTTTTAAAGAGGTATGTGTGCATGGTAAGGTAAGTAAGAAATAAGCATGACATTTTATTAAATGTGATCCATAGTGCTTGTCATACATATTTTCTTATTTATTCCAATGATAAGTATATAATGAATCATGAATTATTAGTGAGGCAATGCTTAAAACTGCCTGAGCCTCTTTTTTGTTTTGTTTTGTTTTTAGTTGTTGATGGACTTTTATTTTACTTACTTATTTATCTTTATGTAGTGCTGAGAATCTAACCCAGCACCTCACACATTCTAGGCAAGAGCTCTCCCACTGAGCTACAACCCCAGCCTGAACCTCATTTTTAATATGGGAACATTTTAAGACATTCCAGGCTTTTGTAAAGATTAAAACGAGAAACCAATGCAGAGAGCATAATAATTGCTATATTAGAATTTGCAATTATTTCCAGGTATACTGGCATTAGCCTATAATCCTAGATACTTGGGAAGCTAATGCAGGAACACTCCACATTTGAAGCCTGCCAGGGCAACTTAGTGAAACCCCATCTCAAAATTAAAATTAAAAGGGGGCTAGGTTGTAGCTCAGTGGCAGAGCACTTGTCTAGCATCTGTGAAATCTTGGGTTCAATCCTTAGTACCTTAAAAAAATTCAATTATTATTTTTAAAACATTGCTGCATTCCTGAGCCAAACTCTATTTCATTATTATGCACTGCTCTTCTAACACAAAAGACATACCCTATTTATAACTTGAGAAATAACACATCAATAAAATTGTTATCTTTAGCTATCAGATGAATAGTTGATTTAATGATTTTATTACATGAACTTTTTGGAAAAACTACCATGATAGAAACAAAAACACTTAGGATAAAACTAAATTTTAGCTTTGGGTATTTGGGTTAGGTTAGCCTCAGGAAATGACATGGATAGCATTCTCTGTACTGGAGCAGAATGGCATAAGTGTAATCTGTTTCTTAATATTTTTCCAAGAATTCAAACAAAATCATCACTGTTTTAGAAGGTTTATTCTTTCAAGTATTTTCCATATTTTTTAGCAATTGGTCTATTAAAATCTAGCTCTATGATTATTCTTGGTGAATCATTTAATTTCATCTAGTATTTTAAATTTGAGGCATGTAACTAATTGTACTCTCATTTGTTTTTGTCTCCTCTAAATCTATCATTTGTCCTCTTTTTATCTCTAATTCATGTATTCTACCATCATTTTTCTGACCTAAATTGGTCAGGAAGTTGCTTATACTTCTAAACTTCTAAGAACCAGTTAAAAACATTTTACTGTGTATGTTTTTTACTTTATTGGATTCATTTTTATCTGGTATAATTGATTTCTTCTCTTTTCCCTGCCTTTTCTCTATTGTTCAAGTTTTGTTTGTTCATTTAATTTTTATGGTACTGAGGACTAAATGCAGATGTGGTCAACTACTAAGTCACACCCCTTCCCTTTTTATTTATTTTGAGACATAGTCTTGCTAAGTTGCTTAGGGTCTTGCTAAATTGCTGAGGCTGGCATCGAACTTAAGATCCTCCTGCCTCAGCCTTCAGAGCGGCTGGGATTACAGGAGTACACCAACTCACCCAGCTTATTCAGGTTTTTTGCCTAGTATGCATGAGGCCCTCGGTTTAATTCCCCAGCATCACAAAAGCAATAAATAAATAAAACAGACTTAAAAGACACATTTATCCCCGGGCACAGTGGTGGCACATGCCTGTAATCCCAACAGCTCAGGAGGCTGAGACAGGAGGATCCTGGGTTCAAGGCCAGCCTCAGCAAAAGCGAGGTGTTAAGCAACTCAGTGAAACCCTGTCTCTAAATAAAATACAAAGTAGGGCTAAAATAAATAAATGCCACATAGGAACCAAGCGCCCCTTGGCTTTCATCGATGAGAATGTGGAAAAGTGGCAAACCAGCCATAGGCTGTGTGTATGTCAACTATGAGCATTGAGCACACAAAGTGGACTGAACCAAAGTTGCCCCTCTGGGCAGGGAAAGTAAGCATCTTTTCCCTGGTGCTGGCTCTGCCTCTGCCTCTGCCTCTGCCTCTGATCCCCACACAGCACATAAGATGGGCGTGGGCTTCCTAGATGTCAGTTAACCTGCTGACAGCAAGACATCAGGAAGTTAGACTCAACCCTGTGAAACCTGACCCCTTGCCTCATTTGAATGGCTTCTCCCCAATAAAAGGGTTCAGCATGTGCTCCTAGCTCTCTTTCTTGCCTGCACTGCCCTTGTGGGAGCTGTGGCTGAGGAGCGGTCATTGAACTTAAAGAAAAGGTACTTTCTATGTCTGTGTCTTTATTTATTCCCCAAATTCAGCTGGAGTGACCAGTTTAGTCATGTGACGCAATAGCTGGGGATGTGGCTCAGTAGCCAAGTGCTCCTGAAATAATACCCAGTACCAAAAAAAAAAGATACATCAATCAAATGCAACATGTGGCCCTTCTTTAGATCCTGATACAAAGAAATGAACAACAACAAAAAAAAATTATGGAACAATCAGAGAAACTTGAATATTAACTGTATGATTGATAATATTAAGAAATAGCCAGTATTATGTCTTTGGTATATTAATAGTATTGTGGCATTGCCTTTTTAAAAACTAATCTTTTACATCAAAATGCATTCTACTGTCATGTATAACTAATTAGAACATTTTTTTTCATATTTATTTTTTAGTTGTAATTGGACACAATACCTTTATTCCTTTTTATGTGGTGCTGAGGATCAAACCCAGGGCCTCGCACGTGCTAGGCGAGTGCTCTACCGCTGAACCACAACCCCAGCCTGAGAACAAACTTTAAAAAGAAAAAGAAAAAATACTAATCTTTTAGAAACACCTACTAAAATACAGATAAAATGAAATTACTTCTGAGAAAGGTTTAAAAATAATACTTGGGTAGGGGAGTGAGGGGAAATTAAAATGAAACAATGCTAACAACTAAAGCTAAACAATGGGAGTATGGCGGTGCATTAAATTATCGTCTCTCATTCCCTCTAAAATCTGGAACAAGACAGGGATGCCCTCTCTCACCACTTCTGTTCAACATAGTTCTCGAAACACTGGCCAGAGCAATTAGACAGACGAAAGAAATTAAAGGCATCAAAATAGGAAAAGAAGAACTTAAATTATCACTATTTGCAGATGACATGATTCTATACCTAGCAGACCCAAAAGGGTCTACAAAGAAACTATTAGAGCTAATAAATGAATTCAGCAAAGTGGCAGGATATAAAATCAACACGCATAAATCAAAGGCATTCCTGTATATCAGCGACAAATCCTCTGAAATGGAAATGAGGACAACCACTCCATTCACAATATCTTCAAAAAAAATAAAATACTTGGGAATCAACCTAACAAAAGAGGTGAAAGACTTATACAATGAAAACTACAGAACCCTAAAGAGAGAAATAGAAGAAGATCTTAGAAGATGGAAAAATATACCCTGTTCATGGATAGGCAGAACTAACATCATCAAAATGGCGATATTACCAAAAGTTCTCTATAGGTTTAATGCAATGCCAATCAAAATCCCAACGGCATTTCTTGTAGAAATAGAGAAAGCAATCATGAAATTCATATGGAAAAATAAAAGACCCAGAATAGCAAAAACAATGCTAAGCAGGAAATGTGAATCAGGCGGTATAGCGATACCAGACTTCAAACTATATTACAGAGCAATAGTAACAAAAACAGCATGGTACTGGTACCAAAACAGGCGGGTGGACCAATGGTACAGAATAGAGGACACAGAAACCAATCCACAAAACTACAACTATCTTATATTTGATAAAGGGTCTAAAAGCATGCAATGGAGGAAGGATAGCATCTTCAACAAATGGTGCTGGGAAAACTGGAAATCCATATGCAACAAAATGAAACTGAATCCCTTTCTCTCGCCATGCACAAAAGTTAATTCAAAATGGATCAAGGAGCTTGATATCAAATCAGAGACACGCCGTCTGATAGAAGAAAAAGTTGGCTACGATCTACATACTGTGGGGTCGGGCTCCAAATTCCTCAATAGGACACCCATAGCACAAAAGTTAATAACTAGAATCAACAAATGGGACTTACTCAAACTAAAAAGTTTTTTCTCAGCAAAAGATACAATAAGAGAGGTAAATAGAGAGCCTACATCCTGGGAACAAATCTTTACTCCTCACACTTCAGATAGAGCCCTAATATCCAGAGTATACAAAGAACTCAAAAAATTAGACAATAAGAGAACAAACAACCCAATCAACAAATGGGCCAAGGACCTGAACAGACACTTCTCAGAGGAGGACATACAATCAATCAACAAGTACATGAAAAAATGCTCACCATCTCTAGCAGTCAGAGAAATGCAAATCAAAACCACCCTAAGATACCATCTCACTCCAGTTAGATTGGCAGCCATTATGAAGTCAAACAACAACAAGTGCTGGCGAGGATGTGGGGAAAAGGGTACACTTGTACATTGCTGGTGGGACTGCAAATTGGTGCAGCCAATTTGGAAAGCAGTATGGAGATTTCTTGGAAAGCTGGGAATGGAGCCACCATTTGACCCAGCTATTCCCCTTCTGGGTCTATTCCCTAAAGACCTAAAAAGAGCATGCTACAGGGACACTGCTACATCGATGTTCATAGCAGCACAATTCACAATAGCTAGACTGTGGAACCAACCTAGATGCCCTTCAATGGATGAATGGATAAAAAAAATGTGGCATTTATACACAATGGAGTATTACTCTGCATTAAAAAATGACAAAATCATAGAATTTACAGGGAAATGGATGGCATTAGAGCAGATTATGCTAAGTGAAGCTAGCCAATCCCTAAAAAACAAATGCCAAATGTCTTCTTTGATATAAGGAGAGTAACTAAGAACAGAGTAGGGTCGAAGAGCATGAGAAGAAGATTAACATTAAACAGGGATGAGAGGTGGGAGGGAAAGGGAGAGAGAAGGGAAAATGCATGGAAACGGAAGGAGACCCTCAGAGTTATACAAAAGTACATACAAGAGGAAGTGAGGGGAAGGGGAAAAATAATACAAGGGGGACAAATGAATGTCAGTAGAGGGGGCAGAGAGAGAAGAGGGGAGGGGAGGGGAGGGGAGGGGTGATAGTAGAGGATAGGAAAGGCAGCAGAATACAACAGACACTAGTATGGCAATATGTAAATCAATGGATGTGTAACTGATGTGATTCTGCAATCTGTATATGGGGTAAAAATGGGAGCTCATAACCCACTTGAATCAAATTGTGAAATATGATATATCAAGAACTATGTAATGTTTTGAACAGCCAACAATAAAAAATTAAAAAAAAAAAAAAATTATCGTCTCTACTTTTGTAAATACTAAAACTTTTTAAACAAAACGGTATTTGTAAATCTGTGGCTCTTGTTCCACTTAATATAGTGCATAATGTCCACATAATCAATGGTTGATTTCATTAAAAGTATTAGATAACTACAATAAAAGGATGGGAGAGAGTAGTTTAAGACAGCTAAATACTATCATATGAGGAAGAGTATAGTCTAAATTTAATAAATCAAGAATAGGAACATAGGCATATAATTTTAATTTATGAAATACTCTCTAGAAGAAAGAGGTAACAGTTAAAAGTAGCTGCATTGGGGAGCAACCCTGGTGGTTAAATAGTAGAGTGCTCGCCTAGCACGTGCAAGGCCCTGGGTTCGATCCTCAGCACCTATTAAAATAAAGGTATTGTATCCAACTACAACTAAAAAATATTTTAAAAGTAAATAAAATAAAATAACAAAAATTGCCTTCATACTAGTAGATGTATTCTTGCTTCATGTTTATCATGAGTTCTTGTCAGGGTTGGTTTTGTATTTCGTTCCGTAAAGGTATGAAGTTTGCTTCTTCCTCAGATCTTGACCAGGAAAAAACCTAAAGGTTCTTTGATAGTAAATAATAAGTATTATGTATAAGGAACTACTTGACCACTGCTACAAGCAGTATCATGATTTGGTTAAGAATGCAGGCTCTAAAGGTAGAATGCCTGGGTTTAAATGCCAGCCCAGTAACAATTTGCCATGACCCTGGGAAAAGCTCAATGTCTCAGTTTCCTCATCCATAAAATGGGGATTCTGTAAAACTGGGATGTAACAGAATCTCTGTCACAGGATTTATGTTATGCATATTCATGTGTTCTATAAAATTGGGATTATAACAGAATCTACTTCATGGGATTTGAGAGTGTTAAATGAGTTAATGTAATAAAACACTTAGCACAGAACCTTTTCTGTAACAACAACTAATAGCTATTGAGTACTTTATATGTGCCCAAAACTATGAGAAATGCTTTATATATCATCACACAATACATTATGTAGTGAAGAGGTTTTTGTATTTCCAAAGTATAAGGGAAGTTGATTTTAAACACAAACATGGTACAACTATTTTCTGTAAATGAAACTTACTTTTGCTTTAAAACTGTTCTTAGAGCATCCTTCTGTCCCATGGTATACTGAGAAATACAGATATCATTTGCTGCAAAATTAAGATAACAAAAATTCATTAAATTTTAATAAGCCACTCACAAAACCTGACCTTTTTTTTGGGGGGGGGGGGGTACTGGAGATTGAACACAGAGGCCATCTACCACCAAGGCACACCCCCAGTCTTTTTATTTTTATTTTGAGACAAGATCTCACTAAATTGCGTAGGCTGGTCTCATTCTAGCTATACTGATGAAAAAAATAACAAAGGAGCTGGGGTTGTGATCTTCCTGCTTGTGATCCTCCTGCTTCAGGCTCCCAAGTTGCTGGGATAACAGAGGTATGCCACCATAATCAGCTTTAAAAACCTCACTTTTTTAAACTAAAAGAATATTTAGGGGGCTAGGGTTGTAGCTCAGTGGTAGAGTACTTGCCTAGCATTTGTGAGGCACTAGATTCGATTCTCAGCACCAAATATCAATAAATAAAGTAAAGGTCCATCAACAACTTAAAAAAAATGTTTAGGACTAGATGCAATGGTATGTGCCTATAATTCCAGCTCCTCATAAGTCTGAGGCAGGAGGATTGCAAGTTCAAGGCCAGCCAGGACAACTTAAATAAGACCTGTCCCAAACTAAAAACAAACTTTTCTGAAAGGGCCAGGGATAGACTCAACAATGAAGAGCTCATCTAGCAAGCTTGAGATCCTAGGTTCAATCATAAGTACTTATTGGGGTTGGGGGGATGTTTAGGATTTAATAATAGGATTTCTCAATTTAAAAAGGTAAGAATAGGGGCTGAGGTTGTGGCTCAGTGGTAGAGCGCTCAACTGGCATGCATGAGGCACAGGGTTGGTCCTCAGCACCACATAAAAATAAAATAAAAATATTGTGTCCACCTACAACTAAAAAATAAATATTTTTTTAAAAAGGCAAGAATAGTCATAACCCTAGATACTAGAAAAATTTGTATCAAAAATACCTGAGAAACAAGGACATCTACAAATAGTTAAGATGAGATGTGTCATGTTATATGTACTTTGCCACATTTTTTAAAAAAAATAAAATGCTGAGAAAATTGAAGGTGTTATAATTGTTATGCAAACCAAAGTAAATATTTGATATTACGTTATATGAATTTCTCCTTTGACCAGATTTATATAGAGAAGAGCCTGTGTTATAGAGAATTGTTTTTATTATGCTTGAGAATTAAATCTTACAGATGGAAAAGATTTCTTAAAAATAAAAAGAAAGAAAAAGAAGGCTCGGGAGGTTCAGAAGGATCACAAGTTCAAGAGCAGCCCCAACAACTTGGGGAGACCTTGTTTCAAAATTTAAAATATAGGCCGCTGGGGTGTGGCTCAGCGGTAGAGCACTAGCCTCCCACATGTGAGGCACTGGGTTCAGTGCTCAGCACCACATAAAAGTAAAAGAAAAAAAAAATTAAAGATACTGCATCCAGGTAAAACTAAAAAATATATATTTTTTTAAATTAAAATATAAATTAAAAGGACTAGGGGCTAGAGTTGTGGCTCTGTGGTAGAGCACTTGCCTAGCATGTGAGGCACTGGGTTCAATTCTCAGCACTACATATAAATAAATCTTAAAAAAATAAAATAAATAAAGGTCCATTGACAACTAAAAAACATTTGGAAAAAAAAAAAAAAAGATTGGTGATGTGGCTCAATGGTAAAGCGCCCTGGGTTCAATTTCCACTACAAAAGATCAAGGAAAATTTGATAAAATTTTAATACTACTTAGAATAAAAAAAAATTGCTTTAAAATTTGTCAATAAATAAAACTTTTGAAGGACATTTTTAATCTATTATCTGACCCTACAAAACCTGAGTTCAGAATTTATAAAAAAAATTTATAAATGGGAGCTACAGATATAGCTCAGTTAAGTGCTTGCCTCGAATGCATAAAGCCCCCGTGGGTTCAATCCCCAGCACCACAAAAAAATAAATAAATAAATAAATAAATAAATAAATAATAAATGTATATCCAATACCAAACCTGTATAATAGATTGGTAATACTAAAATAATCTTTACTATTGCAAACACTTTTCTGGATTTTTGAGTGTATTAATAACTTAATTTGGGAGAATAATTAAAATTAAAATAACATGGTATAGCTCAGTAGTAGAGTGCTTGCCTAGCATACATGAGGCCCTGAGTTTAATTCCCAACACTCAAAATAATAATAATAATAGTAACAGTAATAAAAAACCTGTTAGTTTGTTGAATGAATATCCAGAAATCAATTTTAGCTTTAAAAAGAAAATATTGACACATGCTAAAAAAAGAATGAATATTGAAGACAATACATTAAGAGAAATAAGCCAAACACTAAAGGATAAATACTGAATAAGTCCAATTATATAAGGTACCTAGCATAGTCAAATTCATAGAGGCAGGAATTAGTAGTAAATGGCCATAGAGTTCAGTTGGGAAAGATTAAAAAAACAAAGTCCTGGAGATAGACAGTGATGATGGTTGCACAACAATGTAAAGATACTTAATGTCACAAACTATATATTTTACAATGATTAAAATGGAAAATTTATGTATATTTTACCACAATTAAAAAATGTCAATTCTATTCTTTTACCGTTTTGTCTGTTGCTCTCTTCTGTTTTATCCAAAGGTAACCTCTGCACTACAACATCTTTAGAAAAATCCTTTGGGATATAAGAGGAAAAAGTGAAAAGTTAAATAAACTTTATGATTTATTCCTTACCAATACCATTTACTAACTGTGATTACTGTGCTCTGGGAGAGCAGGACTGTGTGTTTTGTATATTTCATTCCCAGCACTACACAATGCTTAGGTACTTTGAAGCTACCCAAGGATTTGTTCAATGAGTCAATAATATACTGTCAGAGAAGTGAATAAATGAGCAAATGAGCAAACAAGCAAATGTGGCACTGAGATCCAGACTCAATTCTTGATTTGCCACTTGTAGTAAAATAAATTATTGGGGCTGGGGTTGTGGCTCAGTGGGACAGCGGTTGCCTAGCACGTGTGAGGCCCTAGGTCAATCCTCAGTACCACATAAAAATAAATAAATAAAATAAAGGTATTGTGTCCAACTACAACTAAATAAATAAATATTTAACATCTCAGTTGCTTCAGTTCAAATGAGAAAATCTGACTCTTTGTTAATCAAATGGAATAGATAAGAATGATCAATGAATGGCAAAACATCACAAATTAATCACAGATCTCTTTTTTTTTACTGAGCTCTTATGTAGTCTCAGAAAGCTTCTCTGACACCTACTGGCAAATAGCTTTCTGCTCATGTGTACAATTCTAGACTTCATCTCTAGGACCCTATTCAGTATTAAAACACAATGACCTTTTACAGTACTAGATTAACTCAGTGTTGTCCTTCACCCTTTTTTTTTTTTCCTGCTAAATCAGAAAGGGGAAAGGAAAAATATCATACAAAAAAAATTGTTCAAGGCTAGCCACTGATGAAAGTTAACAGGTGTTAACTTTCTAAAAAATAAACAATGAGGCTAACAATCCAGTAGACATATTTAATATCTCAAACATATTCAAGTTCCAATTGTAGTATATAAAACATTTCTCTTCACACATGATAAAGAAAAACAAGGCATGTTGCTAACTGAACATAAGAACATATTGTTTGACAATAATGAAAATTTTAACATGATTAACATATTTAAGGACTCTTGCTTACGCTTTCTGATATAGCAGAATTTTCTAACGGAGGCTTGTGATAATTTCTAGAAGAAGTTATATCCGAAGAACCTAACAAAATAAAGGAATCAATTTAAGTGTTTTTAAAAACAGTAGCTTACCTATAATTATAGGCATGATTCAAGAACTATAAGCTCTATATTTGACAGATACTTTAGATGAAAAAATAATTAGGGAAAATAGGAGTCAGTATGAACAATAAAGAGACATAAGTATAAAATGTTTTAAAATACATCAGTTTAAGCTGGGAGCAATGGCACATGCCCGTAATCCCAGCAGCTCCACACGCTGAGGCAGGAGAATCACGAGTTCAAAGCCAAAATCAAAATCAAAATCACGAGGATCAGCAATTTAGTGAGGCCCTCAACTCAGTGAGACTGTGACTCTGCATAAAATTTTTAAAAGAGTTGGGGATGTGGCTCAGTGATTAATCCCCTGAGTTCAATCCCCAGTACAAAAAGAAAAAAAAAAAAATCAGTTCACTATTGGATATGGGCAAACTATGGGATTTACCAGGAGCAAAATATGAACATGATATAAAAGCCTGATTTAACAGGAGCCTGTTATGGTGTCATTGCTGTACCTCCAAAACCCCAGCATTATAAAAGTGTTTTGAAGAGCTGGGGATATAGCTCAGTGGTAGAGTGCTTGCCTGGGATGAGCAACTGTCTATGCTCAGCATTGCAAAAATAAAAATTAAATTAAAGCACTTTGTTGTTTATTTATTTTATTTTTTATTTTTTGGCAGTACTGGGAATTGAACTTAGGGACGCTCTACCACTAAGCTACATCCTCAGCCCTTTATTATTTTAAGACAGGGTCTTGCTAAATTGTCCAGGCTGATTCAAACTTGCCATCCTCCTGCTCAGCCTCCTGAGAGGCTGGAATCAAAGGTGTGTGCCACCACACCCAGCTTATATTCATTGATTTTATCCTTACAATAACCAGTAGAATTTATAGTAAAGTGGGTAAAAGCATAATGTTTTCATTTTCTCTGAGCTCCAGACAGGATAAATGAATTGAAACAAAGAAGTCATCAAATGACTTAAGTTGTGTTTATACTATGCCAAAGTGGATAGTACTGTAGAGCACTTGGTAAAGAGCACTACTGGGGGAAATTTAATTCATTGTACAAGTTAAGCATGTCTATCATAAATGTGAACAAGAATAATGTGCAAACATGACACGAAGAAAAAGCACAATAGGAAAAGTTAAAGTTTCATTTACCGAAACCATTCATTTTGTGGACCCTCTATGCCTGGCCATTTTCCCAGGGAACAGGGTCAGTTTTTAAACATCGGTATAAGCCGGAAATATCTTACACTTTTGAATTTAAACATTAAGAATCCCCTATATTTTGATGCACAATAACCAAAATAAAGATTAAGTTTTACAAAAAAGAAAACTGGCTGAAAAACTACAGTATATGGAATAACATACCATGCAATGTTCCATTCATGTTATTTCCCTTTCGAACAGGAGGAGGTTTATTTGCAGACAACACTGCAGAAACACGGGGCAACTCATCTTTCCACAAAGCCAAATTGTCTTCCTGATTCGGAGAAAGGACCTCACGAAGTCTCCTCGCGGGCATTTTAACCCTTTTTTTCTTTCCCGAGCTTTTCATATTGTTAGCAAGAAACCTAGTCCCACAATTCTGAATGGAAGAACTTTCTTCTGTGTTCATAAGACTTCTGAATAAAACTTCCACCTCTTTAAGGACTAAGAGAATACAAGAAGGGAAAAGGGGCATATTAAAAAAAAAAAAAAAAAGAAGAAGAACGTGAATTCCAAAAGTGATTATGAATATGCAGTCATTAACTTAAAAATTAAAATGTCTAAGGAGAATACTCACAAAGCTGGAATTTAACTTTTGGTACTTAATCCAGGACCAAAGACGACTAGGTCATATTTAGCCATAAAACTCACTGAGTCTATTAATGCACCAAGCCAATGAATCTAAAAGGGGATGACAATAGAATGGCCACAGAGCAACAACAAAGTTAATGCCCTCCCCAACCTGAGGGCTGGCAGTGCAACACCAAACAAATGTGGAAACGGGGTTAAAATTTGTTCAAGAGGGAATCAAGCAGGCAAAATCGAAATGCTGTTTAAAAAAAAAAAAAAATCACCCACATAAGATTAAAAGCTTTCTTCACCAACAGAGTCTTACACACGCCTCCAGATGCAATCACCGGACGCCTAAATTCACTCTGCGTCTCCAGTAAACCCGGCAACCTCGCAGTCAGTGGTCTGATCTGACAACAGCTTCTACTGCCTGCGCGTCAACACCCACTTCCCTTTAAGCCCGCCCTTGAGACACAATACGCATGCGCGCCAAGAAAAGCGTCCAAAACATCCAACCAAAACGCGAGTACTCTCCCGTGCCCTTCCATCCCTGTCCGGGTGGAAACAAACTTACACTGTTAAAACCTTAAAAGAGATGTGAATTTATTTTTATTTTAAAGACAACACATCTCCCTACAAGATTAAGATATTGGATAAAATCCGAGGGACTCATCTTCGACTGAAGCGCTCCTGACCTGACTGGTAACACTACTCGTGTTTATTAGGGATTATTTTCACTGTAGCTCCTGAAGACCGTTATGACCGTGGGGTTAAGTAAATTAGTCTTCCAAAGAGCTTCAATAGATTCGGGTCGTAGGGAGAGAGAGTCAGGAATAGAGAGCGCTGGTAAGCCTACAGCCACGAAGTTAATTTTTAGTGGATTTCAGAATTCATTTATGGTACTGGATTTTTTCCTTAGATTTCCCCACGTTGTAAAGAATCTGCGTCAAAGAGTTTAAGTACTGTTTGACATCACCGCTCCCACGTGTTCTGTTCCATCCAGCGGCGGCGGCACCCTGACCCCGACCCTCAGCCCCCAGACTCCACCTGCATTGCAGCCCCCCAGCCTCTTACCAGTCGGATGCGAGAGCCTGTGGTTAAGTATGGTCTCTTTTCTCTGCCCTCAGAATCCTGGGCTCTCGGGTGGGGGGCGGAGGTCAGCTTCAGAACGGTGGCAGGGTCCCGGGAGAAAGCGGCCGCGATGTGTGTGGGCCGCGGGGGCTGCAGACCCGGGCAGCGCGTCTGGCCGGGTGCGGACCTACGCGGCGGCCTCGTCAGCCTGCCAGGGTGGGAAGCTGAGGCCCCGAGCCACCTCAGGCTCAGGTTTGGGGAGTCTAGGTCTTTTGCGGGGACAGAGAATTAGGCTGTAAGGTTTTCTGTGCCGCGACCTTGCGCTGACATGCTGGAGTCCCTCCTTTAACTGCAAAATCATTTCTAGACTCCAGTCCTTTCTAGACTACCAGGGCTGTCTGCTCATTTTCGAAGACGCACTGCTTAGAACCTTCCCTTTTCGCCTTGCTGTGTATAGGCTTTAAAATAGATTAATCAAAGTAAAATATGTAATCCGATGGAAAAACTGCCTACTTTCATAGACGTCTAGAATTAAAATGGACCTACGGGTCAGCTTTGGAGAACATTTCACTTATTTTTGCATCCTGATGAGTTTCAGTAATTAACAACTATTATTATGTCAGTTACATTTTCCCCATTGACATTGGTCTCTTTTGTTGAACCTATTTGTTCACAGTTTTCATAAGTGTATTAAAAGAATAACAATGTCAGAGCTGCAAGAGACCTTATGATCACTTAACTTCCATCATTTCTGGGTGAAATTTGGGTGTGAATGTGAAAGTGGGGGAAAAACCTTATCTTGCCCCTCTTATCTCTAAGGCATTTATTAAGCAAAGGCATTTATTAATATGACTTGAATAATTTGGATCTTAAAAATCCCTTTAATGTCATCCTCCAGTGCCCAAGGCTCAGTTCTTTATATCTTGAAGCCAGTCTTTCCAGTCTGAAAGCAGTATGATTATCTCTCAAAACTGCTCTGGTTAACAATGAGTTATCATTGTTAGGGTTATTAGAGTTATTGTTAGACAACCTAAATCTGACTAAAATAACTTCCTAAATCTGCTACAAATAATTTAAAGGGTCATGTGATTCCTATTAGGTTATATTAAACAAGTTAGTAAAAACAGTTTAGACATTTGACCTCAAAGACACTGATAACTCTGATACAAAAAAAAAACAAAAACCCATGGGTCAGAAGGGCGTTTTCCCCCCTTTTTCCTTTTTTTAACATGTATTTGCTTTTTCTTTCCCACTCTTTCTCCAAGCATGTATAAAATTTTTCTGCTGAACCATTTGCAAGTAAGTTGCAAACATGAACTTTAACCACAATTTATTCAGCATGTGTCTCCTTAAGGACATTGTATTACACAACATCAATAAATTATCATACTTGATAACATTCAAATTTCTCAATTATCCAGGAAGTGTTTAATGTTACTTTGATCAGGTTCCAATCAAGGTTCACACACTATGTATAGTTCTCAACACTCTTCAGTCTCTTAATCTACATCAACCTTTTCTTTATTGCATTTTTTTTAAAAGACCAGCCCAGTTTTCTTCAGTTATTTCGTATTGTGGATTTTCCTGATTATTCCCTAATGATCAAAGAGCATTTTTTTTTTACAAGAATGCCACATAAGTAATGCTCTGTGCCTTAGTGGGTCCCATCATAAAATACCTAATGCCACAACTCAGTGTATGTGGTGCTAGGTTTAATCACTTGGTTAATATGACTAGTGACTATGATCTTTCCAACATGAAGGAGTACTTTTCTTTCTGTGATATGTAACCTATGGAGCTGCTTTAAGATCATAGATATATCCTGTTCCTCAACTACTTGTCACTCAGTGGTTTTATATGATCTTTGCCTGAACCATAAGATGCCAATTACCAGTACCAATCCTCAAAGACCAGGAGCAATTATATTGATAGGGCCAAGGACATCAGAAGAATCATTTATTGTAAACTACGTTTGAGCAGAATTAGGATTTGGCTTCAAAGTTGGTACAAATCTGCATATGATTTTTAAAAAGAAATGGAAGGTATCTCCCCATCATGTCCTGGTTAATTTATTTTATTCAGTATTATACATTTCTGGAAATTATTATGTGATGATATTCACCTGAAATAAAATTTTTCTGGGGCCTTTGAAATCTCTTTTGTTCTTTGCTAAGTGGATTTCCTTTCTGAGAAGGAAAGGAAAATAATTTAGGGAAGTTACTAGGTGCATTAAGAAGAGATAATAGACAAGGTTAATAAATGTGAAAAAATGTAAGCAAAAATAACAGTTGCTGAAGAAAGGGTCTGAAGAGCTTACAGCATGTTTGTCTATTTGGAGAATATATTTTAGATAAATGGTATTCTAAATAACAGCTTATTGGAAACATAGGTCTTAAGGTGTAAGAGGGAAAACACTGCTTAAAGTATGAACAACACCTTAGTTAGGCCCCTACTGTTGCAGTTACTGTTTGTAAAGTGGTCTCTTATAAATGTAGACATTTCTAAACTTTCCCTCCCAGGGGTATTAGAAGAATCATATAAGAAGTAACAATATGTAGGATGACATTAAGTATGCTAAAGAATTGTAGTCTCAGAATAGAGGGGAAGAGGGGTATTGGGGATGTAGCTCAGTGGTAGAGTGCATGCTGGCATGCATAATGCCCTGGGTTTGATCCCCATTACAGCAAGAAGGAAAAATACCTGATGTATCATTTAACTTGGTAATAAAAAAGAAGAAGCTTTTTTAAAAATAACATCGCCACAGAACTTTAGATTTCATCAGAAAGACTGTTAGAGCTCCAAAGGGCCTCAGCAGTCATACTATAACACCCTAATTTTTCAGGTAAGAAATCAGGCCTCACTGGAGACAGACGTTCAAGCAAAGGCTGGACAACCACTTTTCCAGAACAAAAAGGAAACTCATGCATCAGAAAAGGTTTGAGCTCGATGACTGATAAGATCTCCCTTTACTATTAAGTTCACTGGTACTATAATACATATCGTTTGGCACAAAACTAAACATTGCTATCATCATTCATAAGAGGTAAGCTAGAGTTCTATCCCTTCTCTCCTACACCAGCTTTCAGGGATTTAGCCTGACACTAACTCCTGATTGGATATTTGCCTCTAGAATTAAAAGCCTTTTCTGTAAGAAAAGAAACAAAGAATCAAATAAAAGACAAAACATTGCTGCAACCTGTTCTCACCATCAGCAGTTTTGTGTGGCTATTGGTCTTTGTCAGTCAGTGTACCTCAGGATTAAAAAACTACACAATGAATGGTGAAAGATTTAGAAGACCTTACACTATAGAGTGAATCTGAAAATCATTCATTTGAGCATCTCCACTGTTTACTAGGAATAGTTTTCTGTGGTTAGTTTCATCATAATCTTGATAATAATAACACTACAGAGAATAAATAAGCTATGGAGATTTAGGCAGAGTTAAGAAAATTGCTGGGGCTGGGGTTGTAGCTCAGTGGTACATCGCTTGCCTAGCATGTGTGAGGCATTGGTTCGATTCTTAGCACCGCATATAAATAAATGAATAAAATAACAGTCCATCAACATCTAAAAAAAAGGGGGAAAGAAAATTGCTGGTTGGGGGTGTACTCAGTGGTTACACTTACCTAGCATGCACAAAGCTTTGGGTTCCATTCCAAACACTGGGGGGGGGGGGGGGGGCGGGAATTGCTGACTATTAGCTGATATTGAGTTTAAGTGTAGGCCCAGGAAATGTTTAAAAAAATAAAATACATAATCAAATGATTCTAGGAAAAACTCATAATGTTAGCAGTGATCTTTGAGTATAATCAGTAGATTATATTACTTTTATAGTATAATAAACTTTTTTTTTTTTTAAAGGAGGAGACTGTTTAAGGAATGTACATTAAAAGACAACTAAAACAAACCACAAGGGCTGGGGTTGTGGCTCAGTGGTAGATCACTTGCCTAGCATGTGTGAGGCACTGGGTTCAATCCTCAGTACCACATAAAAATAAGTAAATAAAATAAAGGTATTGTGTCCATCTATGACTAAAAAAAAAAAAAAAAAAAAAAACAATTTCAAAAAAGAAATTCATACCAGTATCATTTGGGGTGTTCCTCATCTATATCTTGCCAAAGACTTCCCAATGATATCCATCATTTGTCATCATGAATTGCATAGTAAGGGGGTTGGGAGGACTGACACAGCACAGTGTATCTGTCTCTGAAATTTACAGAACATTTAAAAACTTCATATGTTCTCTATCTCTAACTTCTGGATGAAAAAATCAATAAACATGAATTTTAACCTGAGGGAATACAAGGATAGGAATAAGAGAACTAGATTATTATGTTAGTCATCGTGTAAATTTTCTAAGATTTTAATTCTAAGGAAATCAGATCTCTTTTCTTTTTTTTTTTTTTTGGTGTGGAAAATCCAGTTTGCTTCATGTCCTAGATACAGTGAGAAAGCTCAGGTCAGGTGGATGGCCTTTTGTACTTCGAGCCAGATTCCTGCTGGTAAAGCAAGTTCCTTAATACATATTTTATTGTCCTTGTATTTTTTAAGTTCCCACAAAAAAGTTTCATGTCATACTAATTTCATAAAGTCGTCTTGCCATTTCTTGGATCTTTTCCAGACTGTTTTTTGAGTGGGAATCCAAAAGAAGTCTAACTTGGAATTCTACCCACCCACTTCAGTACAGAAGTTAGAGAATATATAAAGTTTTTAAATGTTCTGTAAATTTCAGAGACAGGTACACTGAACTGAAGGCGAATCCAGGGGCGTTTTACCATTGAGCTACAACCTCAACCTCAGCCCCCTTTTTGATTTTTTTGAGACAGGATCTTGCTAAGTTACTCAAGCTAGCCTCAAATTTGTGATCCTTCTGCCTCTGCTTTCCATGTAACTGGGATTACAGGCATGCACCACCACTCTAGCCCAATTTGGATCTCTTGCTAACAACATTTACCTTGCTGCATTTTTGGGGGGCAGGGATTATAATACTATGCAATCTCTCTTTCTAAAATTAAACTCTTGATTCTGAGATCATTGTAAATTCATATGCAGCTATAAGAAATAATATAGAGATCTTATGCTCTTTACCCAGTTTTCCATAATGGTAACATTGTATAAAACTGGAGTACAGTATCACATCCAGGATATGGATATTGATACAGTCAAGATTCAGAACATTCCATCATAAAGCTTTCTCATGTACCTTTTTGAAGCAACACTCCAGTCTCACCCTCCTCCCCTTAACCATTGGCACCCACTAATATGGACTTCATTTATTTAATTCTGTCATTTCAAAATGTTACATAAATGGAATTATACATGTAACCTTTTCGGATTGACTTTTCACTCAGCATCATTCTCCAAGCTGCTATATGTATTCATGCCTCTTTTTTGTTGCTGAATAATATTCCATAGTATAGATAGAAGTTTGTTTAGCCAAATACTCAGTAAAGAACATCTGAGTTGTTTCCATTTTCAACTGTTATAAAGTTTCTATAAATAACCAGGGACATATTTTTGTATGAATATAAGCTTGCATTTCTCTAAACTAAATGCCTAGGAACAGAATTGTAGAGTGAATGATATGTAATTATTATGCTTAAATTCTGGGGATTGAACCCAGGGATTCTGTATCACTGAGCTACATCTACAGTGTCAGCCCTCTCTCTCCCTCCCTACACACACACACACACACATACATATATATATATATTTTTTTTTTTTTTTTTTTTTTTTGGAGACAGGGTCTTGGTAAAATACCTAAGCTGAGATTACAGGTGTGCACCACCATGCCTGCCTTGTGGTTATCTTTTTGTCCTCTTAATAGTATCTTTTACAAAGCAAGTTTTTAGTATTGCTGAAATCAGATTTATCAAAATTTTCCTCTTACAGATTATGCTTTTGATGTTATCTAGCACTAATATCTGAGGAGTTCTCGTAGTTTTCTAAAAATTTTAATTATTTTATATTTTACTTTAAGTCCCTAATCCATTTTGAATTGATTTTTATATAAGGTGACAGACTTAATTCAAGGTTAAAATTACCCTAAGTGTACATATCAGTCTTGGGAAAAATGACATCCTTACTCTTTCAAGCAGTAGTGCGCTCGCCTGGCATGCATGCGGCCCGGGCTTGATTCTCAGTACCACATACAAACAAAGATGTGTCCGCCGAAAAAACTAAAAAATAAATATTAAAAAATTCTCTCTCTCTTTAAAAAAAAAAAAAAGACTTCTAATCTGTGAACACATGACACGTCTGTTTATTATGTCTTAATTATTAGCATTTTATACATAAACATACTTTTATCCATATCGTTTTTGGGGGGTTTTTTTTAGTAATTATCATTGGTGTTATAATTTCAGTGTGCATTTATATTCGTTGCTAACATACAGAAATGCAGTTTTTTGTTGTTGTTGTTTTGTTTTCAGTGCTAGGGTTTAAACTTAGGGTCTTACACATGCTAGGCAAGCACCTACCACTAAGATATATCCCAGTCCTCTCTTCTTTCTTTCTCCTTTGAGACAGAAATGTCTCAAGTTGCTGAGGCTGACCTCTAATTTGCAATTCACCTACCTCAGCCTCCTTAGTAGCTGGGATGACAGGTGTGCACCACCCCACCCAACTATAGCTGTGTTTGATGCATACATATTAAGGATTGCTATATCTCTTGATAAATTGGTCTATATGTCCCTTTTTTATTTTATTATTATTTTTAGTTGTAGATGGACACAATACCATTTATTTATTTATCTATTTATTTTTATGTGGTGCTGAGGATTGAACCTAGTGCCTCATACTAGCTGGGCAAGCACTCTACCACTGAGCTTCAACTCCAACCCCTATGTGTCTCTTTCTGTCTTTAATAATTTTCTTTGTTCTAAAATCTACTTTCTCTGATATTATCTATTCCTGCTTTCTTTGGTTTTTTTGTAACATCATGAGTATTTATTCCTTGTTAACAAATATATTTTAAACATTTAATTAAATTCGTTTATTTTAATTGAAATTCACTTAAATTACAACTAGAATAGCTTTGTTTCTTTTTTTAAATTTTTTGTTATTTTTAGATATACATGAGAGTAGAGTATATTTTGACATGTCATACAAACATGGAGTAATTACTTCCCATTCTTGTGGTCGTACATGATGTGGAGTTACTCTGGTCATATATGAACATAGGAAAGTGATGTCCAGTTCATTCTACTGTCTTTCCTATTCCCATCCCCTCTCTCTTTCCTTCATTCCCCTTTGTCTAATCCAAAGTCCTGCTTTCTTGTGATTGTATAACTTTTCCCATCCTTTTGTCTTTAACCTGTGTGTATCATTAAATATGAAGACTTTCTTGTAGACCATTTATACCTGGATGATATTTTTTAATCCACTCCCAGTCTGTCTTTTAACTGGTATATTTAGATTGAGTTTTTTTTTTTTTTTTTTCCCCATCTACTAGGGGTTTAAACCTGTTACTTTTTGTTTTTGTTTCTTTTCCTGCAGTCCTGTGGTCCATTTTGATTTACCTACAGTTTTCTGAATTAATATCTGTACTGAGTATTTAACCCAGGAGTACTTTACCACTGAGCTACAGCCCCAGCTCTATTTATTTTCTATTTTGAGACAGGGTCTGACTAAGTTGCTGAGGGTCTCAATAAATTGCTAAGGCTGGCCTAGAACTTGTGATCCTTCTGCCTCCCAAGTCGCTAGGATTTACTGACATGCACACTGCACCCAGCTATTGCATACATATATTTAGAACCACCGTAAATGGTCTTGTGATTTTTGCTATAATTGATGAAAATAAGATAGGAAACTCAAGAAGGAAAATGTATTATACTGAACTTTTTTTTATTACTGTATTTTTCTTCTTTATGTCCCAACATTACTTTTATTGTTTTCTGTTTAGAATCTTTAAACATTATTTAAGGCAGATTTGTGGACAAAAAATTCTTATTAGTTTTCCTTCATTTGAGAATGTCTTGGTTTCTTCTTCATCCCTGAAGGATACTTTCATTAAATACATTTGTCTGGTTTGACCATTCTTTTCTTTTAGCACTTGAAAAATTTTGTTCCTCTTCCTCTGGCCTCCATAGTTTCTGATGAGAAATATGCTATTATCCTGATTAGTTTTTACCTATAGAAAGATGTTGTATTTCATTCGCTGCTTTCAGATTTTTTTGGTTTTTAAATTTTAGGTATTTGACTTGATGTGGATTTCATTGGGTTTATGCTGTTTGGGATTCATTCAACTTCGTGAATTTTAGGTTTATGTCTTTTGCTGAATTTGGAATGCTTTCAGGCATTCCTAGCTGGGAAAGACTGGAGTACCTCATTACTGTTCCCCAGTGGCCTCTACTGATACCACAGTAGGGCATATGGCCTAATCTTCATGGGGCAGTAATGCAAGTCCTGAATCTCAAGTAGACCTTCTTTGATACTATCCCAGAGGAAAGAAATTGGAATGGAAGCTAGTCTCCCTGTCTGGTTTCCACTGACACTTGGTATTAGTTGTGGGATGGGGGTCTTTTTACTGCCTGGCAGGATGAATGACCCTTTCCCTAACCAGCCTTTTCTAGCAGCACTACAGTGTAGGTGTTGGAGCACCTCATTACATTCCTTGTAGATGGAAATCTAGGCTTCCCAGTTGGCCTAAGCTGATGTGTGAAGGGATAAAAGTGACAGTTTTTTCTGTGGACTTCGCTAGGTATATAGTGGTTACTGCCTAAATTTAGTCTTCTGTCTTGCAATTTTGGTTAGAGACCAAGCTTTTGGTGTGTGGTGGGTTTTTTTTTTTTTTTTTTTTTACTGCCCCCATTTGCAGATGGCCAGCTTCTTCAGCTTTTAAGTCTATATAAAGAACTAAAAAATACAGAGAATTTACCCCTGTGTTTCTGAGTCCAAGGTCCTAACCAGTCTGCTACTTTCCATCCACCTCTCAAAAGTCTTCTTATATTTGCTTTACATATAATGTAGGATTTTTAGTTGTACACGTTAAAGGAATGAGGAAAGGCACAGCTGCGCCATCTTGGAAGCACATGTCCTAAACAATATCACTGCATGATACACGTATGGAATCCTGTTTCTTTAACTGGGTAATGGTGTTTTATAGCAGCTATAAAAATGTATCTTGTCTCAGAAGCATAGTGTCAGAAGCTAGTTTCATAACTACCACTGTCCTCAGTACATTCACTAAGTGTTTACTGAATGAACATATACCAGTTAATTAATTAGAATCATAACTGCCAAGATTCTAAACAGTAAGTTTGATGATGATACTGGAAGATGATTAAATAGGCTTGGATTTCTGTGCAAGCCTATTTGGAGGGGTTGGAATCTGTGTTTGATCATTTACATACAGCTAAGGGGGAATATAATGGATAGTACCTTACCTGGAACATATGGTGATACAGCAATATCTGAAAAATGGTTACCTTCAATTAATTCTTGGTGTTTATCCAAGTAGTTTCTACAGTAAAATATATATACATATTGTTTATAACACTGTGAAATAAAACTCGAATAAAGAGCATTCTTGTTAACTTGCAAGGCGTTTATGGAACACTAGTTGCCTAAACTTTGGGCTCACTTAAAATTTCTACTAAGTGTTTGTTCAACAGCAGATAAAAAGGGATTTGGAAGGGTTGTCTGTCTTGTTACTAAACTCAAAGTTCTTTGATATACACAGTTACACCTTTTATTAATCATTACTCCAAAGAAAACTATGAGCTATAACATCTAAAATGAGACTAGCATACCAAATAGAAAAGAACTAATGCTTTCCCTTGCTTATGACTTTTAAAATATCAGTAATTATCACAAATATTCAGGATAAGGAAAAAAGAGGAGGGAAAAGTAAATACAGAAGGGGGGGAATTATATACATGGTTGGGAGTGGTTAAAGTGAAATTAACATTGATTATATGTTTTACTAAAAATGAGAATGTTAATTTTTTGATAGTAGTGTCATATGCTTTGCGCTTAAACTTGAATTTCCTAGTTTTTGTGCTTTTCAAGGCAACTAAATAATTGACGATCCAATAAGAAACATATATACATACAGTTTATCTTTTCTGCTTTGTTTATTAGGGAACTCAAAGCTGAATATAACGCATAACATTACAGTGTATGTGATCAGTAGTTGCTTATTCTTCCTTTTACATGATGTTTAATTTCTCTTTTAAACAGCTTTATTTTATATAAACCTTTCATATGATATGCTCAAACTTTTTAGAACTAGCTAGAATACAGTAAATAAACAATATAGACATTCTTGAATCTAGATTAACTGAAGTCCTACATTTAGGATATGTGTAAACCTCAGTAATTTAGAAAGTTTTTTTTTTTTTTTTCCTTTCTGTTGCCCCCAAGTTATATCAGAAGTTTCTAGTAAGTCTTTGTGATTGCCCTTTATGAACTCCAGAATGTATAACTTCAGAAATTTTCCTTTAGCATCTTCTGGAATTCTGAATATCTTTCTTGAGCATTGTTGATTTAAAAGTGAGTGGTGTTTGTTAAGAATTAATTGAAACTTCACATTTACATATAGTAAAAGAATCATTAGCAGCTCAGGTCAGAGTTAAATTGTCAACTAGTGGAATCATTAAGAAATTTTAAGAAGACACTAGAGTTCAGAGAAAACTGTCTTAAAGCTGTAGATTTAGGTAAGACAGGAACTCTGAGTTCCAGAGCTAACATTAGAAAATTTTCACTGTAAATTGTGAGGTTCTGTTGTCATTAATGATCTGTGAGATTGGGGATGGCATATAATTTATGTACAAAGTTGGAAATTTATAAAATATGATTAGCTAACTCTTGACCTAACTTAAAAAAAAAATGTAGATTGACCTTTTTTTTTTTTAATCAGGTGACTAATAAACATACCAAAAGAATATGGCTGCACAAATACCAGAATCTGATCAGATAAAACAGGTAAGGTATTATAATTAAGGGAACAGGATTTGGGGGGAACAAAACGTAAAGCACTACTGGATGTAACCAGGTTAGTCAGAGATTTCACAAAATAAGTGTTGTATTTCATCTCTAAGAACAGATATTATATGAAGCATGTTTTTTTTTTGTTTGTTTGTTTTTGAGACAGGGTCTCATTATGTTACCCATGTTGGTCTCCAGCTTCTGGGCTCAAGTGATCTGGCTCAGCCTCCCAAGTAACTGGGACAATAGGCATGTACACCTGGCTACTGCACCTGGTTCTGAGTGTGTGTGTGTGTGTGTGTGTGTGTGTGTGTGTTACTGGTGATTGAACCCAGGGCTTCACACATGCTAGTCAATCACCAGGCTATATCCCTACCCCTTTCTGTTTTGAGACAGGGTTTCACTAAGTTACCCAGGCTGGCCTTGAACTTGTGATCCTCCTGACTCATCTTCCTGGGTAGCTGGGATTACAGGAATGTACCACCACACCTGACTACATTTATATTTTTATTCTGGTCAATATTCAGACGGCAAAAATGTACAAGTAAATGATATTTTATAGATCATATTACAACTATTTAAGTTAGCAAGAGAATCTATGGTTTCAAGTGTAAAGTTTCAAAGCATCTTTGTTGCAAAAACTGAGTATTAAAGAACTTTCTATTTTAGTTTAGGGAATTCCTTGGAACCTACAATAAACTTACAGAAACCTGCTTTTTGGACTGTGTAAAAGACTTTACAACAAGAGAAGTAAAACCTGAAGAGGTATGAAAAGTGTTGCTCACTAAATTTCTCTAAGTTTGTCATAACAATAGGATGCCCCTAAGCATTTCACTTGTTCCTACTTACAACAGGAATTTGGGCTGCCTTTTATGTGCCTTTTATGAGCCACTGCTTGGAGGAACTGAAGCTGCCAAGGATCTATGAGCATAGAATGTTTCATGATGCCAAATTTAATGTGAAAGTCACATTGTACCAAGACAGACCTTTTTAGAGAAGATACTTGGGGTTGCTGAGTTACTGTTCTACCACAAAGATTCTTAATAATTACCTTTCAGTAGAGATGGCCTGGCTAAAGAAACAATACAGCCTTTCTATGTCCTTGACAACTCAGGTTGGCATTGGAAAAAGCAAAGCTTAAATATGGTGGTTCATATTGCATAGGTGGGTTCTGAACCCCAATCCTATTAGAAGTCTTAACTTTTAATATCCTCATCAAAACATTTATATTGGTAACATTCATGACAAGAACTTAACACATAACCAGCCATCAATAAGTACTTCTTAAATAACTGACATTTTAGGAGAGATGATAATGTAATATTCTTGTTAAAAAGTAAAAAGGTTGAGAATTAAAAATATTGAGAATGGGGTTTCTTATTAAAAAAGGAACAAACCTGCTACTAAGTATATATTCACTAAGAGGATAGGAATTTGGGCTTTCAGTTAATATTAAAATATACTGACAAAAAAAATCTAGTTCAGAAGCTTCATAAAGACAAGGACCTATCATAGTTCTTAATGCCTACAAACTGGTAGGCATTTAGTATATGTTAATTCTTATATCAACAATTTAAAGCTATGGTCACTACCCATTTGTGCTACTTAGTTCACCAATATTTAAAGAAAAGCAAAGTTCCTACTGGTTGTTCTTTTAGAATATGTGCATTTTTAAAAACTGATATTTTCGCATTGCTTCTTGGATCTTCCCTTTTCTAGATCACCTGTTCAGAACATTGCTTACAGAAATATTTAAAAATGACACAAAGAATATCCATGAGATTTCAAGAATATCATATTCAGCAGAATGAAGCCCTGGCAGCCAAAGCAGGACTCCTTGGTCAACCACGATAAAGAGAAATCCTGATGGATGGACTTTCAATGAAAGATTGCCAACAGCTGTTGCACTGGAAATGAGGATTCATGTGATGGAATCCCCTGAAAGCAGTAGGCACCGTGTTAAACCACCTGTCATGACTCTTTGGCAATGGAAACCAATGAAGAAACAACATCGCTGTTCACCAAGAATAATAAAATAGAAGATCTTATTGTTCAGAGAAAATAATAAGATACATTTGTTGAGGCCTTCAGATTCTGCAGCTTGGTCCCTTAATTAGAAAAATAAACCATTGTTTCTTCCATTGTGACTGTTAATTTTAAAGCAAAATATGTGTCCAATCATGTATGAGATAGAAAAATTTTTATTCTAAAAGTGAAATAAATGGAAATATCACTAAGCAGTTGTTTATGCTATATAGAACCATAGTTTTCTGACTGGACTGTGGATACGTTGAAATGTTTTTCAATCAGGATCATCCATCCTCCAAGCATTCCTGTTCATTCATTTCTGCCTCAAGTTGCTGGTAAATACATAAAAACAGTTACTTGCTAATCATTTCAATTCATGATCCTTTTCTTGCCTCCCTTCCTTTGCCAGGATGGGCATCATACATTCTTATCCTAGCTACATTTTCATATATCTTCAGGAAACGTTCCAAGACTAGCTTGAGTTTAGTGGAATCTGAACTGTTGTGTATCTTGTTCAAAAGCTGAGAGTCCAACATGAATGGTTCTGAATCTAACCAACAATATATACTTTATTGCAGGTCTTGACATGGGATCAGTAGTTAAAAAAGTGAACCAGAGTTAAAGTAGTATCTTGAGATTTATCCTGAAACAGCCAGGTATTTTCAGGAAATTCTAGTTGATACAGAAATATACCAAAGAGTTTAGTAAATGTAAGAGAACTAATATCTTAATCAATTGGCTTATAAATGGATTCTGTTACCAATATAAACTTGTATTTAAGGGAACACTAATTGGCCTAAATGTTTAAATTTACCAAAGTGATTTATATGTTTTGTCATGTTTGTGGGAAGTAAAGTAATACTGTTTGTTCTGCTTTAAAGCAGAAATGCTGGAACAAGTATAATAACAAAATAATGTATTTCAGGGCTGGGGCTGGGGCTCAGTAGTAGAGTGCTCGCCTAGCATGCATGAGGCACTGGGTTGGATCCTCAGCACCACATAAAAATAAAATAAAGATATTGTACCCACCTATAACTAAAAAATAAATACTAAAAAAATATGTAATTCATTATAGTCAAAACATGAAAAACAGGCTGGCTTCATCTTAAAGCAAAGGAAACAACCAAAACTTCAGATATTTTACTCTTAAACTTCAGGCAATTCACTCACGTACTTTGCTATTTCTATGTAATCACATGGTTATTTACTGTGTATATTTCACAAAGATAGTTAAAAATGTGCTCACCTGGCAAATAAGGGGGATTTTTTGCAACAGCATCTCAAATACCTGAGGAGGAGTGTATGTCTGAAAACCTTCAGAAGTTCCCGTGGTTGCCCACACAATAAAAGGGCATTGCTAAGATGTTCAACTCCCATTCTACAGTCCCCTGAAACACATTAAGTTTTCAGCAAACTATTAATGTTCTTCAAAATACACATTCTACAAACTACTAACAAAAGCAATTTGGATTTAAAAACATCAATAATATTTAGACAAGTTCCATGAAGAATAGAGTTCAAGTGTGAGGAGAAATATTGAGTGTCACAATTTAAAGCTGCAATAGGAATAATTTTGTGAGGCAAACTATAACAAGTGTCCTCTTTCTGTTGGAAGTGCATTCTTATATTGTATATGTAAGGGATGGATGATGAGTATTGTAGTGTTGTGATCTTTTATTAATGAGTTATCTGTGTGACGGGTGAAATATTAAAATATGAAATATAATGTTCCTGCTAAACCTGAAGTCTTAACCTCCAGAGATTCTGATTTAATTGTTTTAGGATTTGATGGAGATTTAAATTAAACTTTTTAAAAACAGATCCTATTATCAAAGACTTCAAGCAAGATTCAGCATAACATGAAGTAATATCTAGAGGGAAAAGAATAAGAGATTTATAAACTCTAATGTATAAGTAATTGTTTTTAAATGCATTAAGGAAGATTAGCTTATATGCAAAGATTGGAAAGTAACCGTAGTATTTCTGTGCAAGTCAGAACATGGAACAACTTGGTTTCACTCTCTGTTCTACTTTTAGGAAATGCAAAGATCAGTGAACTGACTTAAGGTTTCAAAATTATTTTTTATGCCACAGTTAGGAATAGAAGCTAAATTTGACCTTTGAAGGCAGTATGCTGCCTGTCTTCAGGTATTATATAATCCTAAGGAATGAAATTTGACACACTTCATACAACTTGGAAACTTAAAAATACATTTCCCTACAGTTATAATAATAGATTCCCACTAACTGAAACAAATTTTCCATTTATTGGTTGAAATAAATGATCATATAAAAACTACACAAAGCACATATTCATATAAAAATACATTCCCAAGAAGCTTAAACTGAAAGACCACAAGGACATGACCTGACGTAGATAAAAGCAATATGTAGGTTACAAGACAAGTTTTGTGCCTTTCCAGATAGTTAATTTTACATTTCCAACATTAGAAATTTCCATTAAGGCTTTTATTATTTATAACAATATAGCTTTATGGAGGTGATGCATTAAATCAAATTCTTCGATTGTATTGAGTTTTTAACCAAAAAAGCTGGGTGTGGTAGTGTAGGGCTGTAATCCCAGCATCCTGGGAGGCAGAGGCAGGAGAATATCAAGTCAGAGGCCAGCCTCAGCAACTTGGCAAGGCTCTGTCTCAAAAAATTCTAAAAAATGGGTGGAGGATGTCACTCAGTGGTAAAGCACCCCTGGGTTCAATCCCCAGTACCACAAGAAAAAACATACAGTACCTGCTCTCAAGATTGAGGTGCTAATAGAATACAAAAATAATTTGGTCAATTAAGTCAACCAGCCAATAAATTAAATTACACCAACTCCCCAGAAGTACCAATCAAAATTTCTGGCTCCATAGACAACCACAATTAAAATAGTTGTAGAACTGTACAGCATCCTTAATCTGAAAATTCATAATGCTCCAAAATTGAAAACTTTTTTTTTTAATAGTACTGGGGACTGAACCCAGAGGTGCTTCACCACTGAATTACATCACCAGCCCTTTTTTTGCTTTTATTTTGAAGAGTTGCCACAGCTGGTCTCAGACTTAAAAGTCCTCCTGCCTCAGCCTCCCAGGTAGCTGGGATTACAGGCATGCTCCACTTCACCCAGCCAAAATCAAGTTACTTTTGACCGCCAACATAAGGCCACAAGTGGAAAATTCCACACCTAACTCCATGTAGCAGGTCACATTTCAAATGCTGGTGAACTAAAAATTTTGTATAAAATTACTTTTAGGCTATGCATAAGGTGTATATGGGATAAATGAATTCCATTTTTTAACTTAAGTCCTATCCCTAAGACATTTTGTTATGTATATGTATATATTCCACAGTTAGAACCTGGTCCCAAGAATTCTGGATAAGGGGTACTCAACCTGCATGTTCTATCTGACAGCAAAGTAATGAAAATTGGAGTTAGTGGCTGAGAGAATGGGAAAAGTTCAGAAAACTGCAAAAAAATGGGCGAAAATTTACCACTAGAACACTTGTTCTATAGGGCTGGGTTATGGCTCAGCAGTAGAGCACTCACCTAACATGTGGGGCCCTGGGTTTGATCCTCAGCACCACACAGAATGGATAAATTTAAAAAAAGGTATTGTGTCCAACTACAACTAAAAAGTAAATATTAAAAAAAAAAAAAGAACACTTGTTCTAACTTTGTGTTTATACTGTATTAACCTAGGGAGATTTAAAAAATGGTGATGCCAGAGTCCCACCTCCAGAGACTGAATTAATCCGTTTGGGGTTTGAAGATACTTAAACTAGCAGCCAAAATTACAAACTACATTATACAGAAGTATATAATATAATTTTAAAGAGTCAATCACTTTAGGGATCACAGAGAGGGACAAAATTGTAAAACCAACGATTGCAATTTTTGTTCTAATAACATCAATAACTTATCCACCTCTAAATGTAACTAAATTATTACATGGTAGCACTTGAACATAAAGAGGAATAAAATATGATCAAATAAGTAGTTGTGTGTTGCTTAATATGGAGGATACTTTTTTTTTCCCCCTGAGCTGCTAGGGATCAAATCCAAGGCCTCATGCATGCTAGGCAAGCATGTACCACTGAGCCACACCTCCAATCCTAAAGGGATACATTCTGAAAAATGCATCACCATTAGACTACTGCATCACTGTGTAAAATACAAAAATAATACAATTAGTGAAGAATACAATGTAGTTAACACCAAGTTAGAAAATATAGCCTACTACATACCTAGCTATGTAGTATATACCATTATACCAGCAGTTCATGGTTGACTTAAACATCATTATGTGGACCATGAATTATGAATTTTTTTCTCTCAAGTTATAATTCTAATTTTCTTTCCCCACATCTATCCTACTATAATAATAGTTAAAGCTGAAAGGTTTTATATATTTTAATTGCCCCTATATTGAGGAAGTATCCATATCTAGAGAGGAATTGAGATTTTATGAGCCCACACACACAATTTAAGAAAAGGTACATAAAGTTATAAATAAAAAAATTGTTAGTGGGTATTGGGAAAGGGCTATGTAAATGAAAGTCTTAAGCTTTATTACCTTGTGTAAAAGTCACTCCTTTTTATATTATTTAAGTCATACCTGTAATCCCAGTTACTTGGGAAGCTGAGGTAGCAAGACTATAATTTTAAAGCCATCCTGAACAATTTAGCAAGACCCTGTCTCAAATTTTAAAGGGTGCCAGGTGAGGTAGTGCATGCCTATAATCCCAGTGATGGGAGGCTGAGGCAGAAGGATTCCAAGTTCAAAACCAGCCTTGGCAACTTAGTGAGGTCCTACGCAACTTAGTGAGACCCTGTCTCAAAACATAAAAAAAGGCTGGGGGATGGCTCAGTGGCACAGCACCCCTTGGTTCAACCCCTGGTGCAAAGAAAAAAAAAAAGTCATTTTGAAAATTCATATATTGAGAATTGTACAAAAAAATAAATGAGACATACATGGCTTTGTTTCCCTGCCTGTCTACTTCTCAGACTACAACATAAACTTGAACACTAATTATTGTAGTGTGGTTGGGGGGGGGGGGGGCGGTGTTAGTGTAATTAGTGTAATTGCCGGCTCAGGGGTCACTCTAGTTAAACTGGGCAAACTGGGCTGCATGAAATAACCACACAAGAGACACAAATACCTTTATCTTTGGGGTTGCTGTGAGGGCTCCTCTGACCTTAAGGGTCCGCAGAAAGAGAGAGAGAGAGAGAGAGAGCACACACACGCGCTGACCCCTTTTATTGAGGAGAAGCTATTCAAATGAGGCAAGGGGTCAGGTTTCAGGGGGCTGAGTCTATCTTCAAGATGTCCACTGTCAGCAGGCTGACTCACACCTGGGTAGGCCACACCCAAGGGCACAGTAAGAGGAGGGGACACACACAAGGCACTTCCATGGAAGATTCTATCCTAAACAGGGCAAGGGGTTATATTACAAAGGAACAGGTAAGCATAGCTTTACCCATGGGGCCGTAGCAAGACACACCCATTTCTGTGACTGAGCGCCTCAGCACCCAGCTGGGGAGTGTAACTCAGTCACCAGTAAGGTTGGCCTCCCACATGTAATGAAGTGAAAATGCTGGGCATTTAACTGCAACAAGCTGATTAACACATCTAGCTAGCTATTTGACATACAAATCCTAATCAATAATATTTCCTGAACATAAATTATCATAAATAACTCACAAAGGAATGTTTACATTCTTACCTCTAGATAGCCAAAGTTCTCCCATCTGTATCTCTTGAAAAAAACGTTCTTGTAGTTTTTCATTTGGTGCTGGATCCCAAAACTGAAAGATTTTTAAAAGGTTTAACAATGAGTAAAGATTGTAAAGTATATGGTTACTGATCAAAATTGATTTTTATTTAAAAAAACTTGAACCTAGTCTCTGAATCCAATGTATGAGAAATGCAGTTCTTCTTTATAGTATTCAAATCAATTTCCTAAAATGGAATTGTAATTTCAAATGATAAAAATACACAGCAATGTATCAAAGTAGGTTGAGATGCTTGCAATAACTCTTATCCATATTTTATCTTAACTACTAAATACACAGCAGAAATACTACTACAATGAGTATAACAAAGGTAGCTTTGTATGTTGCAATATTATTTTCTTGCCTGGATCAACAGTGACTATTGATTATATTGTAATTATTTTTCTGGCCTGTGGGGTCACTTTGGTCATTTGGTTGATGTCTGTTCAGGTAGCAGTAACTCTCTAGTAAGGGAGGCAAGAAGCTATAGTAAGGATTCTGTACTCACAGGCTCACAAGGACATGGTGAGGGTTTGGCAGGCAGTTGGTGACTATTAGAAGGATGCTTTGGTTTGCTGCAGCCTAGTTCATTAAGGTAAGTATAGCCATAAGATGGCATCATCATTGGTACTAAGCCTAGGGCTGGTGTTTCAAGGCAAACCCTGGCCCAGAAATATCAACTACACTACCAGTTACTTCACCTTTAGTCTTTTATATCCAGAGGATTTAGGTAATTGTTTTCCCCAAGAATAATCTTTTTTAAATGGGATGACCTTGGAGAGAGGTCACCTTTTAAGCTTTTATCAGCAAACATGCTAAGGATCAGTAACATCTACAGCACTGCAAAAATAAAAATAAAAGTCTAAAATACCTGGTTGCCCATAAGAATTCCTTGGGCCACCCCTGACATACTGAAACAGAATTGCTGGTGCTAGGATTAGAATATCTGCATATTTTAACAAATAATCCAGGTGAATCTAATAAGGATGGTCCATGGAACATACTTTCAGAAACAAAAGGTCCTGAGGTGAGAAGGAAGAAAAATTCTAGAAGAAATAGGAAAAGACATCTCTCTTCTGCCTGGGGGCTATTCATCAACAAAACAAGAAAAGTTTTTGCAAGATTATATGAAAGAACATTTGAAGAAGTCTGCTTCTGCATTTCTTCACTGAAATAATACAGATCTTCATTATTTCTCCTCCTGATTGCCAATGACTGATTTTCCTACCTTCAAATTCTCTCCTCTTCTCCAATCTCCACAATGGCACCAGACTAACCTCCTTTAAAAAAGTAAAAACAAGCCAGGCATGGTGGCACACACCTGTAATTCCAGTGATTTACATGTGAGACCCTGTCTCAAAAAACAAAAAAGGCTGGGGGATGGCTCAGTGTACAGCATTCCTTGGTTCCAACGTATGAGAAATGCAGTTATTCTTTATATTATTCAAATTTTCTTTCTTTATATTATTCAAAAACTCATAGTGGCTTCCAGTTTGAGGCCAGCCTCAGCAATTTAGCAAGGACCTGAGCAACGTAGTGAGACCGTCTCGAAAATAAAAAAATAAAAAGGACTGGGAGTTCCAGAGGTAGAGAACTCCTGGGTTTGATCCCCAGTATGGGAAAAAAAAAAGAGCAAAACAAGCTGGGTGCAGGGGCTACTCCCAGAAACTCAGGAGGTTGAGGCAGGAGGATTTCAAGTTGAAGGCCAGCCTTGCCTCATTCCATCCCTTAGCAATTTAGCAAGACAGTCTCAAAATAAAAAATAAAAAGGGATAGGGGTATAACTTAGTGGTAAAGCACCCTTAGGACCAATCCCCCCCAAAATGTTTTTTCATCTATTCTCTGAAAGTCATCATCATTGGTTATCCACTATAACAGAGAAAAGTCGAGACTTTACAGTTTGACATTCTAAGGCCTCCATTAGAAGATACCAAACTACCACTCAGCTATCTCTCCAGCACATCTTGAAGACTGCAGTTTCACAGTCTGTGCATTGACAAGCTGCTTCTTTCTGCCTATCATGAATAATATTCAATAAATATATGCCAAACAGTGCTGTAGACACAGAGGGAATGGACAGTAAAAAAAAAAAAAAGACAAGGTCTGCCTTCCTTGGTACAAAAAATGAAAACCATTAAATAATCACACACACAAAGGTTCAAGGTCAACCATGAATAAGGGCAACGGAGGAGAAGGACATGAAGCTATTCTAGACTCTGTCCCAAACAGGCTGGGAAAGGCATCTCTAATCCCACATCCAGTTCCTTAGACACTCCCAGCCAGTTTCCTTAACCAAGGCATCTGGGCCTTTATTTTGTAAATGACTCACTTCTAAATCTCAGAAGTCTGTGACTCCTGCTTCCCCCAGATCCTTTTATTCATCAGCATGAACTATTCTTCCCAGTCTTCACTGACACCACTATAACTTAGAATTTTTATTACTTCTCACTTATACTACTGAAATAGCCTGTTCTCTTTCAAACCATCTAGTACACTCCTGTCTGATCAATCCAAGTGAATTTTTTTCTTTCCTCCTTAAAAAAAAAAAAAATCCTGCTCAGAAACTGCTCAGTAACTCCCTCCATTGAGTCTTTCCTTAACCTTGCCTTCAAGCCAGCCTCATTCCATCCCTACTCAGCTTATTCATCCCTGACCTCTCCTCCCACTCACTATTCCTCACTGTGGCTCCTTTGCCAAGCTGATTTACTGGACAGGTCTGGCAGATTCCCCACTTCGCATTATGCGCCTTTAGCTCCCTCCATCCTGAATGTTAGCCTCCCTGAACCCACAACCCAAATTCTTCCAATACCATCTCCCAAACTTAATTTCTAGTTCAGTTCAATGGCATTTTTTCTTCAAAGTCTTCTGCATAAAAATTGCATTTATTTAAAATAGCCATAGTAATAGTAAAGGTTCCACAAATGCTTTTGGAACCTTTCCTATCAAGAGGAATTTATTCCCTCTGCCTGGAATGAAGCAGGCCTCGATAATGCAAGAAATCCCCAACGCATGCCCCCATATGCTCTGGCACTCTTCCCGTCGCTCTCTATATGTCCTTGCTTGCCTCTGGGGATCCAGCCCAGCATACAATAAGGAAGCTCAGGCCACATGAAGAGGACGTGTTCAGGTGCTCAGGCCAAGAGTCCCAGGTAAGGGAACAGCAGACATCAACTGCCAAATGTGAAGGAGTCAGTCTTCACAGGATCCTAGCCAAGTGCCCTGGAGTCACCTGGCTGAAGCTGAATGGGACAGGAAAACACCAACCAGCCCTGCCTAAGTTAGAGATTCAGGTGCAAAGTAAGTGTTACTTTAAAGCGATAAGCTTTAAAGAACAATAAGTAAACTGCACACCCTCCACGGTAATCCTACCCTAAAAATGATCTTTCCTCCTCTGAGCTCTTGGTGCATTTGTTGGCTCTCTCCACGGCCTTGCTTTGGGGGTTATTCTTATTCCCCTAATGCAGATCCCTGCCCTGCCTAGGAGAATGCCTCATACCTAAGAGGCTCCCAAACAGGTGTTAACTGAAAGAATGCGGGTGGAGGGCTGGGGTTGTGGCTCATTGGTAGTGTGCCTGCCTAGCATGTGTGAGGCACTGGGTTCAAGCTTCAGCACCATAAAATAAGTTAAGTAAAATAAAGGCATTGGGTCCAGTCTACAACTAAAAGTACTTCTTAAAAATGAAGGTGAGCTTAATTCCTTAAGTTGGACACAAGAAGCCTAAGAACGCTCAGTGGCACTTTTACAGCTGATGGGAGTTAACTGAAACTGAGCCAATCACCGAGATGACGGCAATGGTTATCTTTTAAAATAATAAATCAAATTCTCTCCTAGAGAGACGAAGATGCTTTCTGCAACCAGCTGGAAGACTGGCCCTGCGAGGCGGGCTCTGGAAGTTGGTATCACGAGGCCTCGGCGCCTTTTCAGCGTCCCGTGCAGCTCTGGGCTCTGGGCCGGCCACGGCGCCTTCTCCCTCTTCAATTAAAAAAAGCGCGTGGCCCTACAGTGTCACAGCTGCCGTTTTATAACCCCTCGGTGTCCTCCTTCCCTTCCTCCCCTCGGTTCTATAAGAAATTAAAAACTAAACGTCCGGCCGCGGCACGGGTGGGTGGGGACGCGGCGCGGCCGACGGCGCCAGCCCGGGCTCCGACGCTCTTCACCTGCGCGCAGGGCTCCACGGCCCTCGGCCGCTGGGCTCTTCTCTCTGCGAACACAACGCAGCGCGTGCTGCCGGGGTGTGCGAGGCCGGCGTGGGGCCCCGGGGCCCTAGGCCCAGCTCGCCCCGGCCCGCCCGGCGCCCACCCCGCGGCCGCTCGGCCCGTCCGGCGGCGCCTCGGCCTCCGGCGCACTCACTGTCCCGCAGGCGGCGCTTGAACTCGGGGTCGCCACGCCGCTTCCGGTCGAAGTAAACACAGTAGCAGAGGAAGGCGACGGCGCCGCCGGGCGCCAGGGCCCCCAGGAGGCCGAGGAAGGAGCGGACGCACGGCATCGGCCGCGGGGTTCGCGAGCCAGGCGTTGGGCGCGCGCCGGGCGGTGGAGGGGTGTCGGCCCGACCCGACCCGGGGCCTCGGTGCTCCCCGATGCAGGCGCGTTGACTCCTTGCAGCTAGGCTTGTGGACTGATGAGGAATCCGAGGGTCTTAGAGGACGAGTGTGCGAGGCGCCACAGCCAGCGAATAGCAGAGCTCCGTTCTAACCCAGGTGTATCGGACTCCAAATTCTGAACCCCTCTCCAGACACACCCTGCCCCTATGCCTATTTGAGGCAAATCACAGTATGCTGGGCATGGTGCTTCTGGGGACATGGGACCTCCTTAGACCTCTGCTCCCTCACCTACAAACCTTAGTAGACTCTGACATCAGCGTTGATCATCTCAGTTAACAGCTTTTAACACTACCCTGTACTTCCCAAACTTGTCTCTGTTGTCATCTGAAAGGATCCAGCAGACCTCCAACTACCTTAACCCAATAGTGGGAAGAGGGAGGAATTTTTAGGCAATAATATATTTTTAAAATTTTTTTTGATAGTTGGAGATGGAAAGAATACCTTTATTTGTTTATTTTTATGTGGTGCTGAGGATCGAACCCAGTGCCTCATGCATGCTAGGCAAGCGCTCTGCCACTGAGCTACAGCCCCAGCCCAAGCAATAATGTTTTTATTGGTGCATTATAATTGTACATAATAATAGGATTCATTGTTACACATTGGTACATGAATACAGCATAATTTGGTCAATTCCATTCTAAAGCAATATTTGGCCTAGAAAAAACCCGGATAATTTGCTAGGCGGGGCTAGGCCTGACAGTCAAAAGGTCCCAGAGCAAAAGGGGCTCAGATAGACCTGTGATACCTGCTGCTTAGATGTCTTTCTTTGAGCTATTTACCTTATCCAGCAGATACAGCAGAAAGAAAGGAAGTTAAAACCTTGCCCCCAGTGCCAGAGTTTTTTTTTTTTAATATTTTTTTCTTTTTTTTTTTAATTGTAGTTGGACATAATCCTTCTATTTGGTTTATTTATTTTTATGTGGTGCTGAGGATCGAACCCTGGGACCCGCATATGTGAGGCGAGTACGCTACCGCTGAGCCACAACCCCAACCCCCAGAGTTTTTATAACTAAGGCAAGCAAAGTAAAAACCTAAGAACTAGTGCTGAGGTTGTGACTCAGCAGTAGAGTGCTTGCCTAGCATGTGTGAGGCACTGGGTTCAATTCTCAGCATCACATATAGATAAATGAATAAAATAAAGGTCCATCAACACCTTAAAATTATTTTTAAAAATAAAGAACTAAATTATTTCGTTTTCTTGTGATATTAATAGTGTGCACAGGGCTGGGGATGTGGCTCAAGTGGTAGCGCGCTCACCTGTCATGCGTGCGGCCCGGGTTCGATCCTCAGCACCACATACAAACAAAGATGTTGTGTCTGCCAATAACTAACTAACTAAATAAATATTTTAAAAAAAATAGTGTGCACAGCAAGGTGCTCCTCACTGCGGTGAATTTCAGTGTGTCTGAGAAGTAGCTGTTGCCCTCATGATATTAGAATTAGCAGGTGTAAGTTAAATATCATTTCAGGGTTAGCAGGTGTAGTTGATCACTGCTTTCTTAGATATGTTTTCTCTTATGATAACTTAGTCTTGTTGAGAAGTTTGTAGTATTTCTGGTGATCTGGGACTAGTTTTGGATTCAGAATCTTGGCAGTGGGTGTATCCAGCTCCAGATCATGCTTTTTAGGCTGGCTGCATATGTCTTCTCTCTACTGCCCTCTTCAATTCTCAACCTTTTCTGAGATCCTTGTAAATTCCTGTCCGCAGGGAGGGATGAGGCTAAAGAAACTGGAGCCAGGGACAATGTTCAGGTACAAAGTGAAGAGTGGAATTAAAAGGGAGGAGAATTATTACAGCAGTTATAAATAAACACATTACTGAGGTTAAAATCGCCACAGAGACCTTGAAAAGTAATTGAGCCAGGCTCAGTGACACATACCTGTGTTCCCAGTGACTCAGGAGGCTGAGTCAGGAGGATCACAAGTTCCAGGCCAGCCTCAGCAACTTAGTGAGGCCCTAAACAACTTAGAAAGACCCTGCCTCAAAAAATAAAAAGGGCTGGGGATGTGGCTCAGTGGTTATGCACCCCTGGGTTTAATCCCTGCTACCAAATTTAAAAAAGAGAGAGAAGAACAAAAGTAATTGAAATGTTTTCAGGAAAATTTCCACTGTAAATGATATTTTCTTCTTAGATATAGACACCACTTTAGCTTATTTGGTGATCATCAGGCCACAAATTTGGTGTATCCATACTACTTGCCATGTTCAAGTTGAGAGAGTTTAATAGTTGTACCCAAAGCATGCTATGCTGGATGACAGCTCTTTCTTTTAAATGACTCTACTGAGGGATGATTGATATACAATAAATTAAATCTATCTAAAGTATACAATTTAATAAATTTTGACATGCATACATCTTGACAGTACCACTAAAATCAAAATATCCATCATCCCTAAAGCTTTCTTCATGCACCTCCTTAAGCACTTCCAGATTTGTATGTGCAAGGCAAGTGCCCTACCCCTGAGCTGCATCCCCAGCTTCCAACCTTTGTAAGGTCTTCCTCCCCACTGCCTTCCTGGCCATGCCACCACCACTGTTTGACTGTAAATTAGTTTGCATTTTCCAGAGTATTATATAAATGGAATTATATAATTCCATCTTTTATTGTCTGGTTTATTTCACTCAGCATAATTATTTGGAGATTCACCCAGGCTGATTTAATAGTTTAATTTCATCGGTAAGTAGTATGGATACACCAAAATTTGTTCCACCATTCATCTGATGTTCATGGATATTTAGATTGTTCCCATTTTAAACTATTACAAATAAGGCTACTATAAATATATAGTACATACTTATACCCCCCCCCACACACACACAGAGGGCTTCATCTATACATCTTTTTCCTATTCCCTTGAGTAAATATATGGTAAGGGTATGTATCTTTTTATAAGAAACATTTTTCTAAACTGGTTATGCCATTTTGCATTCCCATCAACAATACATGTGAATTCTAGTTCCTCCCTATTTTGCCAACGCTTGGTATGCTCAATATTTTTAATTTTAGCTATTCTAGTCTGTAGTTGACTTTCACTATGGTTTTATCTTGCATTTCCCTAATGCCAAATGATGAACAATTCGAGGGGGGGCTGTTACCGGGGATTGAATCCAGGGATGGTCTACCACTGAACTATATCCCCAGCCCTTTTAATTTTGATACAGGGTATCGCTGAGATGCTCAGACTGGTCTTAAACTTACAATCCTCCTATCTCAGCTACTGTAATTCCTCAGTATCTGGGATTACAGGTATGTACCTCCATGCCCAATGAGCGACTTTTTAAATTTTAGCGCAATTTTAGGCTTAGCAAAATTAACTGGAAGTTACAGTTTATACATGTAGCCCACACATATGCATAGCCTATTCCATGATCAACACTTCCCATCAGCATGGTACATTTGGTACAACTGATAAATCTACATTGACACATCATTATTACTCAGAACACACAGTTTGTATTAGAGTTCACTCTTGGTGTACAAATGTATAATGGTTTGAAAAACTGTATAATGACATATACCCATTATTGTAGTATAATAGACAATAGTTTCCTGGTCTTAAAGATCACCCATGCTTTCTCTAACTATCCCTCCCACTCCCCGGGCCCCTGAAAACACTGATATTTACTGATTTGATAGTTTTTTTTTTTAGAGAGAGAGAGAGAAGAGAGAAAATTTTTTAATATTTATTTTTCAGTTTTCGATGGACACAACATCTTTATTTTATGTGGTGCTGAGAATCAAACCCAGTGCCCCGCGCATGCCAGGCAAGCACAATACCGCTTGAGCCACATCCCCAGTCCATGATGGTTTTGCATTTTCCAGAATGCCATACAGTTGGAATCATCCGGTACGTTGCCTTTTCAGATTGCCTTCCTACAGTCAGTAATGTACATTTGTCTCCTCCATTCCATAGCTTGATAGCTCCTTTTTTTCGGTGATGAGTACCCTAGTACCTATATATACTGCAATTTGTTCATTCACCTTCTTGAGGTATATCTTAGTTGCTTCCAAATTTTGGAAATTATGAACAAAGCTGCTAAAAATAGTCATGTGCCAGTTTTTGTGTGGTCATAAGTTTTCAACTTATTTTTAATATATACTTATGAGTACAAATGCTTGATTGTGTAGTAAAATTGTTTCATTTAGCAGGAAACTAAAGACAGCCAAATTGTCTTCCAAAGTGGTTATACCATTTTGCATTCCCACCAGCAATGAATGAAAGTTCCTGTTGCACCATATCTTCACCAGCATTTGATATTGTCAGTATTAGGGATTTTTGTTTATATTTTAGTAAATGTATAGTAGTATCTCATTGTTTTAATCATCATTTCCAGATTACATGTGATGTTGAAAATTTTTTTTCATATATTTATTTCAGTCTTTATAACTTCTTTGATGAGGTGCCTGTTCAAATATTTTCCCCATTTTAAAATCAGGTTGTTTTCTTAGTGTAATTTTAAGAGTTGTACATTTTGGATAAGCCTGCTTGTTTGGGTGTGATTTTTCCCCCCACCAAAACTCATGTTGAAAGTTGATTCCCATGTTGGTGGTATGAGAAGGTGGAGCCTTTATGTGTTGATTAGGTGTTTGAGAGAGATTAATGCCACTCCTGTGGGACTAGCTTCACATCTAGTGAATTCTTGCTTTTGATACCTTGCCTTAGTTACATAAGGTAAAGATGCTCAAATTTTCTCTATTCTGCAGGTGCCTATTTTTTCTTCCACTTTCTATCATGAATTGAAGCAACACAATGCCAATGTGTTTGCCAATGGTTTGCCAATGGCATGTTCTTGGATTTTCTGGCCTCCAGAATCACGAGCTAAAATAAACCTTTTCCCTCTTTTTAAACCTTTTTCTTATATAAGTTATCAAATGTTAGGTATTTTGCTACAGCAACAGAAAATGGACTAAAACACAATCCCTTAACAGATGTGTCTTTTGCAGATATTGTCTCCCAGTCTGTGGTTCTTCTTCTCTTTCTAACACCTTTTTTAGAATGATTATTTACCATCTACATATATTCCTAGATGAAGAACATGGACTAAAGAGTCCACTTTTTAAAAGTACAGTGATTGAACCCCAGTGTGCTCAACCACTGAGCCACATTCCCAGCCCTTTTTATTTTTAATTTTATTTGAGACAGGGTCTCACTAAGTTGTTTATGGCCTTGCTAAAGTTGCTAAGGTTGGCTTTGAATTTTTGATCCTTCTGCCTCAGCCTTCTGAGTCGCTAGGATTACAGGTGTGTGCCACTGCACCTGGCTCTGCATTGTTTGGTTTTTTGACTATTGAGCTTTGATAGTTCGTTTTATATTCTGGATACAAATCCTCAATCTGACATGTGATTTGCAAATAGTTTCTTAGAGTCTGTTTCTTGTCTTTTCATTCTTTTAATAGTATCTTAAGAAGTCAAAGTTTTTAATTTTGATGAAGTCCAATTTATCCCTGTGTTCCATTCTAAGGATTGAGCTTTTGGTGTTCTATCTGAGCCTAACCCAGTTAGGCAGGAGGTCACAAAAAAGTTCACCCATGTTTTATTTTAGAGTTTTATAGTTTTAGATTTTGGATATATTTTGTGATCTACTTAAAATTGTGATCTGTTTTGAGTTTTTGCATATTGTACAATGTAGGAATCCAAATTTTTGTTTTTGTTTTTGTGGTGCTGGAGATAAAACCCAGGGCTTCATGCATGTGTGAATCAATCATCTGTCGCTGAGTTTCATCCCCAATCTCTAGATTTCGTTTTCTAAACATATGTAAGTCCAATTATTTCAGCACTGTTTTTTTGTTTTGTTTTGTTTTTTTATTTAACATGTTGTCCTGTCTTTACTATATTGCCTCTGGAGCTTTGTCAAAAACTACTTTTCTGCCACATATGTGAGAGCTATTTCTTGGCTCTTATTTTGTTCCATTGATATAGCTTCTTATTCCAGGAGCATTCTGTTTTGATCACTATAACTTTATAACAATTCTTGAAATTAGGTAGTGGTAGGCCCCTAACTTAATTCTCTTATTCAGAATTGTTTTGGTTATTCTAGTTACTTTGTATTTCCATATGAGTCTTATAATTACCTTGTTAATTTCTACAAAAATACCACCTGGAATTTTTTTTTAAAGAGAGGGAAGAACCCTTTGTTCAAATTTTATTTATTTATTTGTTTTTAGTTGTAGGTGGACACAATATCTTTATTTTGTTTATTTTTTTTAATGTGGTGCTAGGGATTGAACCCAGTGCCTCATCTGTACTAGGCAAGCCTCTACCACAGAGCCACAACCCCAGCCCCACCACCTAGGATTTTTATTAGGATTTCACTGAATTTGAGGATTGTCTTACTTCACTTATTTTTCTATAACAAAACATCTAAGATTAGGTAATTTATAAAGATAATTGCTTTATTGCTCATGGTTCTGGAGGCTGGGAAACCTAAGAGCATGGTGGTGGCATCTGTTCAACATCTGAAGGGTGCTTTTCTTGGATGATCATAACATGGTGAAAGATATTACATGGCACAGCAGAGCAAGCATGGTAGCTCCATCTCCTCTTATGGAGCCACTAATGCCATTGTGGGGACCCAACCCTGATGACCTTATCTAATCCTAATAATCTCCCAAGGCCCTACTTCCATATATGATTAATGTCTGAATTTGAGGATTAAGTTTCTAACACATGAATTTATATATATATATATATATATATATATATATATATATATATATATATATTATATACATATATCATACAAAAAAAATCTTTATTTATTTAAATTTTTATGTGGTGCTGAGGATTGAACCCAGTACTTCACATGTGTGAGATAAGCACTCTACCACCGAGTTACAGCCCCAGCCCCCAACACATTAAATTTTGAGGGACTCATTCAAATAGTTTCAGGGAGAAAAGAAACTCAACAATATTAAGTGTTAAGACTATGAACAAAGAATATTTTCTCATTTACTTAAGATTGTCTTTATTTTTTCTCATCAGTATATTATAGATTTCATTGTAGAGATCTTTTCCCTTGTCAGATTTATCCCAGTGTATTTCACATTTTATGTGAATGGTGTTCTTAAAATTTCAATTGCTAGGTCTTCTAAATACAGGGTCATATTGTTAGCAAACAGGGACAATTTGAGCTTTTCTTTTCCTATTTGTATCCTTTTAATTTCCTTCTCTTGCCTGATCTGGCTAAAGTTTCAAGGACTATGTTGACTAGGAATGGTAAGAGTGGGCATCCTTGTTTCTATTTTTAGGGAGATGCTTTCATTTTTTTCTCTGTTCAGTATAATGTTGGCCTTGGGTTCGTCACAGTAGCCATTACAATGTTGGGGTAAACTCCTTCTATCCCTAGTTTTTTTAATGTTTTACACATGAATGGGTGCTTCACTTAGTCAATTTTTTTCTGCATCTATTAAGATAATCATATAATTCTTGTCCTTAACTCTATTTTTGTGGTAAATTATACTTATTGAGTTCTATACGTCAAAACAAACTCCCATCCCTGGATAAACCCCACTTGATCATGGTGCACTATCTTTTTAATGTGTTTTTATATGTGAATTGCCAGTATTTTATTAAGAATCTCTGCATCTGTGTTCATCAAGGATATTGGCCAGAGTTTGTTTCCTTGATGTGTTTTGACTGGTTTTGGTATCAGGGTGATACTGGCTTCATAGAATGAATTTTGGTATTTCCTCTTTTTCTATTTCATGAACTAATTTGAGGGAGTTGACTATTAGTTCTCCTTTAAAGATCTGGTAGAATTTGGCTGAGGATCAATCAATCCTGGGCTTTTATTTGTTGGAAGGATTTTGATAGCTACTGCAATTTCATTTCTTGATACTGATCTGTTTAAGTTTTCTATACCTTCATGGTTCAATTTGGATAGGTCATATGTGTCTAGGAATTTTTCACTATCTTGCAGATTGTCTATACCAGAAATCAAATTATAACACAGACCTACAGTAACAAAACCAGCATGTACTGGCACCAAAACAGACATGATGACCAATGGAAGAGAAGACACAAAGACACCACATAATCACATTTATCTACATAAAGGTGCCAAAAACATATGTTGGAGAAAAGATAGCCTCTTCAATAAGGTGATGGGAAAACTGGATATCCATATGTAGAATAATGAAATCTCACCCCTATCTCTCACCTTACATAAAAATCAACTCGAAGTAGATCAAAGTCCTAGGAATTAGATAAGAAAACTGCAACTGCTAGAAGAAGATGTAGGCCCAGCACGCTAGCATATCAGCACAGGAGCTGACTTCCTTAACAAGACTCCTAAAGTGCAAGAAATAAAACAAAAAATCAGTTAAGTGGGATGGCATCAAATTAAAAACGCTCTGCACAACAAAGGAAAAAATATGTGAAGACAGATCTGACAGAATGGGAGAAGATCCTTGCCACTTGCTCCTCAGATAAGGCATTAATATCCAAAATACATAAAGAACTCAAAATACTTAACATCAAAAACCAAATAACCCTTGGGCTGGGTTTATTGCTCAGTGGTAGAGTGTTTATCTAGCATGTGCAAGGCCCTGGGTTCGATCCTCAGCACCACATAAAACTTAAGTAAATAAAATAAAAGGTATTGTGTCCAATCACAACTAAAAAATTTTTTTAAATAACCCAATTAATGGGCTGGGGATGTGGCTCAAATGGTAGCGCACTTGCCTACCATGCGTAAGGCACTGGGTTCAATTCTCAGCACCACATAAAAATGAAATAAAGATATTGTGTCCACCTGAAACTAAAAAAAATATTTTTTAAAAAACCCAATTAATAAATGGGCAAAAGAACTAAACAGACATTTCTCAAAAGAAGAAATTCAAATGGCCAACAAATATATGAGAACATGGGCTGGGGATGTGGCTCAAGCGGTAGCGCACTCGCCTGGCATGCGTGCGGCCCGGGTTCGATCCTCAGCACCACATACAGACAAAGATGTTGTGTCCGCCAAATACTAAAAAAAATAAATATTAAAAAAATATATATTAGAACATATGAATATATGATCAACATCTTTAGCAATTAGGGAAATGCAAATCAAAACTACACTGAGATTTCATCTCACCCCAGTCAGAATTGCAATTATTAAGAACAAATAATTAAAAAGTGTTGGCAAGGATATGGGGGAAAAGGTATACTCATACATTGTTGGTGGAACTGTAAATTGGTGCAACTAGTTAAGCAGTATGGAGACTGCTTAACTAACTAGGAATGGAACCGCCATATGACCTAGCTATCCCATTCCTTAGTATATATTGAGAAGATCTAAAATTGGTATACTACAGGGATACAGCCACTTCAATGTTTATAGTAGCACAGTTCACAATAGCTAAGCTATGGAACCAACCTAGGTGTCCTTCAACACTGAATGTATAAAGAAAGTGTGGTATATATACACAATGAAGTATTACTCAGCTATAAAGAAGAATGAAATTAGGGACTGGGGCTGAAGCTCAGTGGCACAGCGCTTGCCTTGCATGTGGGAGGCATTGGGTTCCATCCTCAGCACCATATAAAAAAATACACAAATAAAATAAAAGCATGCTGTCCATCTACAATTACAAAAAATTTTTTAAAAAAGAATGAAATTATGGTATTTGCTGCCAAATAGATGGATCTGGAGACTATCATGCTAAATGAAAAAAGCCAGACCCAAAAAAGTCAAAGGATGAATGTGGAAGCTAGTCTAAAATAAGGAGAGAAAGAGAGAAGGGATAAAAAGAATAAGGGAATTCCATCAAAACAGAAGAAAGATTGGTGTAGTAAATGAAGGGATTGACAGTAAGGGAGGAGGGACCTGATAAGGGAAGAACAATGGAATGAATCTGACCATAACTTTCCTATGTACATATATGAATATACCACAGTGCATCTCACTATCATGTATATCCACAAGACACTATTTTTAATTTTTTTTAAAATGAACTAATTAATTAATTTTACAGTAGAATGCATTTTGACATATTGTACACAAATGGAGCACAACTTCTTATTCCTCTGGCTGCACATGTTTCAGAGTCACTCCACTAGTGTAATCATAGAGTAATAATGCATAAGACACTAAATTTAAAAAACTGTAAGTAAATAGCAGAAAAATCAGTAGAGTAGAGGGAAGGAAACAGGAGGGAAGAGAAGAGGAGAGGGAAAGGGGAATTCAGTACTGGGGACTGAATTAGAGCAAATTATATTCCATGCTTTTATAATTATGTCAAAATGAATCCTTAATTATCTATAAGAAAAAACAAAATGCAGTCTAAATAGGTCTACCTTATTTTCAATTGCTGACTATTGTTACTGTATAGAAAACAATTGATATTTTTGTATATTAATCTTACCTCTTGCAATCTTGCTAAACTCACCAGTCCAGGCACCTGTGATTCCTTTTCCTTATCTGAATGCTCTCTGATTGGAACCACCAGTACAATGTTGAATAGAAGCGATGAGAGTGGATCTCCTTGTCTCATTCCAAATCATAGGAAAAAGTATTCAGTCTTTCATCATTAAATATGATGTCAACTGTATGCTCTTCATAGTTTTCCTTTATCAGGTTGAGGTTGTTCCTTTTTAGTCCACTTTCCACTTTGCCAAGGTTTTCTTTTATTAGAAACCAATATTGGATTTTGTCAAATGCTTTTTCTGCATCCTAAGGTTTTTTTTTTTTTTTTTTTTTTTTTTAATATGGTGAATTACATTAACTGGTTATTTTACATGCTGTGGTTTGGAAGTGTCCCCCAAAGGCCCATTATGTTAAAGGTTGCGTCACTGTGGCCCTATCTGGAGGTGCTGGAGTCTTTAAAGAGTTAAGTCACTAGGGGTGTTGCTCTTGAGGGGATAATGGTTGGCCTTGTAGACTAAGTTCCAATTTTTTGGAAGAGTTTGGATAGAATTAGTGTCATATCTTCCTTTATCAATGTAGCCATGCACACCTTGAATTTTTTTTTCTCTCCTCCTCCTTTTGGTAATCTGTTTTCCATGATTTTCTCCATTTCAGCTAGTTGTTGAATTTATTAGCATAAATATATTCATGATATTTCTTTGTCAACTTTATAATAGCTTCTGTAGTATGCCACATCCCTCACTCTTGATATTGGTAATTTTTTCTTTCTCTTTATCTCCTGAACAATCTGACTAGAGATTTATCAATTTTATTGATCTTCTGGAAGAAGATGTAAAAATAATTTATTTTTATTTATTATTTAGCAACTTGGTTTTTCTACTAGTTTTTTGGAAGCTTACTCTATATTTATATATTTACCTCTAGCCCATTAACTGCTCTTAGTATGCTTTTAATTAATATGCCACAACTTATTTACCCATCCTCCTGTTGATGGGCACATAAGATGGTCCCCACCCCCAACTTTTTTTCTGGTTCTAGGTCTTGAGACCGGGAGCATTTTACCACTGTACTACAACCCCAGTCTTTTGAGTCAGGGTCTCACTAAATTGCTAAGACTAGTCTCAAACTTGAGATCCTCCTTCTTCAGGCTCTCAAGTTGACAGGATTAAAGGTGTATGCCCCCACCTGTTTTTGATCACACAAACTATGCTGCAAAGAATAGTCTTAATACGAATCTCCTTAGACATACATAGATTTTCTACAGGGCAAATGAACTGTATTTATAGGCGGTAAACCTTCTCTTTAGTGTATTAAATTCTTTCAGATTCAAAATAGATGTATAAATTTTATACTTGCACTAGCAGTTCATGGGAGGGGGCAATTCTTTACATACTTTTTAACACTCAAGGGTGTCAGACATTAAAAAACCTAACATGACATCACTGCATTTTGGGAATGCAAATTAAAAAAATTAAAAGCAGAGAAATACCGCTACACACCTATTAGAATGGCTAAAACACACACACACACACACACACACACACACACACACCCAACATTAAACAGTATCTAATGCTGGCGAGGGTGCAGTGCGACTGGAACTCTCGTATACTGCTTGTAGGAATGTAAGATAGAACAGTGGTATAATCCAGCAATCTCCTAGGTATTTAAGCAAGAAGGGTGAAAACATGCTCACACAAAAAGCTGCATGTGAATATTTATAGTGGCTTTATTCATAATTGTAAAGGGCCTGTCATAGGCAAGTTTATGTTTTTATTTGAAAGTAAGTTTGGATAGATATGAGGGAACTCCTGAAAGCAGTTAACCACTGGTGGGAACAGGGTCCAATCAAAAGAACACAACACCTCCAGAAAATTCTGTTTTCAGTTATATACAGGGCCAATCCAATTCTAAAATTCAATCATAATCTGCCCATGAAAAATCCTTGGAAACCAAAAGAAAGTATAGCAATTTGTTATGCCTCATCAGTGACCAAAAATGGTTATCTAGAGGCTAATAAACATATGCTTAGGATACGACAGAAAAGGAACTAGTGTAGAGTTTGCAGATGAAATATAGGATGTCCAATTAAATTTTAATTTCAGAAACCACTGTGATTTTTGCATGGGACATACTTATACTATCTTGTTTAATTTATTTTGAGAAGAAATTCAATTACTTATACAAATAATTATTTATTATATTAACATGTCAGGTCTTAAGCTTTTTTTTACAATAGTACTTTTCAAAATGAATTCTGCATGATACAGACAACAAAATGAAGACAGCTTCATAATTACTTTAACTACAAATACCAAAATTATAAGTACTACCCTTCTTATTCTATTTAAAGAGGTACATAATGGGTCCCATATGAATGAACAGCATTTTTGTTTTGTTTTGTTTTTGTGCTTGTCAACATGGAAAACAATTTTGTAAAATAAATAAATAAAGGACTAAAAAAATTTCTAGTTTTATTGTGAAAACACTAAAGTACATATTTGCTTGATTGCAAACTCCACTCTAATAGTCATTCAATCTTCATCACTGATAAATGCTACCACAGTGTACCCTTCCTTTAATGGAATAAAAGGCTGTGGGTAACCACGTGACAGTGAAGGAGAGAAGGAAAAGCAACTCATCAATTAATAATTTCAGTTGGAGAGGAAATGTTATCTAAGTCTATCCTATACTTTCCAAATGATATTTCAACTCCATCTCTTTGGTTTTTCCCCTTTTCCATGCTGGTGATTGATCCCAGGGTCTAGCACTTGTTAGGCAAACACTCTACCACTGAGCCCCATTCCTGGACCTCAATGCCATCACTTGAAGAAAAGAAACCTGAACACCTCGTTTGAATTTCTGGCTTTGCGTATAAAACTCACTAATAACAAAACAGAAACAATAGCATTGAGAGTAATTTTTCTCGATTTAAACAATATTTGACTACCTTACTTTATTAGAGATAGGACTAGGCACTTTGGGGAACACACCCATGACTAAGGAGCACTTAAGGAACTCATGATCTAGTAGGGCAGAAGCACACGTGGACAAGTAAACATAATAACAAGTAAGCTCTCAGGTAAAACACTACAGGGCAAACAAGAGGATGATATTCTATGGTGGTGAGAAGTCAGCCAAAACTTCATGGATACATGGCTCAAGACAGCTCTAGGGACTAGGGTTGTGGCTCAGTAGTAAAAGCTCTAGCCTAGCATATGTGAGGCATAAAAATAAAAATAAAGGTATTGCATTCGTCTACAACTAAAAAAGAAAGAAAGAAAAAAGACAGCTCTGGGCAAGGGATGAGAGTGGCAGAGGAACAGAAGAGCAAGAAGTAGAGATGGTCAGTTGCAAAGTTTGAGCAGTACCTGAATGGTTCTGTTTAACCTGGCCCCGTCCCAGGTCTGCTCTAACCCTGGCTCCTTAGTACCAAATTCTCCTTCCCTATGTTCTTGGAATGCTAGAGGATCCATCTCTCTCCTCCCATTTCCTAGTCAAATAATCCTCATGGGGGCTCAAATTCAGTGTTGCTGTCTCTGCAAAGTCTTCCAGACCACCCAAGCAAGCCTTCATACTAGCTGAGCTCTTGAATCAGGTGATCTCATAGCACACCAAAACTTCATATTAGGTCACTTGTTTTAATATCTACCCAACTTGATTACACATTCCATGAAGACAGGGACCTTCTTCAGTCTTCTTCACTTTTGTGGCTCCTGGCTTAGCATTATTAGCATAATACCTGCCACACAGAAGATACTCAATAAATTGTTGATGAATTAATTCTGATAAGGTTTTGTGTGCTGCTGAAGTTAGCTTTAAATGTTTTCATAATTTGATAACTATGTTAACTTACAGGGCTCATAAGAAAGGTACATAAATAAATTAATAGCTTAATCAATATAATTTCCATAATTTAAAGCAATTTCACAGATAGTATGTAGTAGTCTTCTAAATGTGCTAAGTACAACCATCTTTCCTAGTAAAAGACAGTTAAACTGAATATTTAGTACAAAAACAGCAAACAATAAAGGCACACATGGTAAACTAAAATTAAATATCTTGATTTTACAGATAAAACCTTCCATTTTAGGTATTAGAGTGTCTTTGCCCTTTTACTTTCTTAGTCACATGTAAGAACTATCTAAATTTTAGGTAAACTCAAAACATGCCCAATATTTGAACTGTAATGCCTAATAAACATTCACTTAATTTTATAACCTTTTCCAGGCCCCAAATGAAAAGAATTTTAAGTGTCTATATATTTATTCAATGAATATATCATTTATTCTCTGTAGCAACACCCCAATACTTCACTACCAAATTTATATCAGTTGGAAGGGATAGACAGTACTCAAACTAAAAACTTAGTTATCTCAGATTTACTGATTTGCCTCTGAAAAATATCTCAATGTCTAAATCTAAGGTTGCTTCCTAGTTTCAACTAGATTTGAATGACACATTTTTTATTTGTATAAGTACTAGAAATATTTAATTAAAAGGCTGAAGAATACACTGAAATGCTTTGTTTTTTGAAATCTGATTTTTCCAACTATAAAGTTACTGGCATTTGGGGAAAAAGCAATAACTTAAATGAACACTAAAAATATAAAGCCTATGTTTAAAACATAGCCTTTATTAATACTGACCGCTGAGCTCCATTTTTATTTTACATTGAAATACTTCTGCTTTGCAAAGAAAAGACAGAAAAGTGCATTTTACAAGAGTACTTTTTTTGTTTTTAATTCTCTGAGAAAATGGAAGGAATCTGAATCACAAGTTCACAATGTGGTAAAATGAAATTAAGAAACAATGATTTCAGTAATGCTATGCCATCACTAGTGTTTAGCTCTGACTTTGTTCTTGTAAATCAGATCCTGATATACAGTCTAGAGCATCTAGGTTATACTCTACAGCGTATTAAACACAGAAAAGGAGGTTTAAAAAAAAACCCTTTCAATGTACAAACATGAATTTAAAAATTGCTTTTAAAAAATCACTTTTTACATAATGTATATGCAAAACTGCTTTAAATACATGATTTTGGAAGAATTATTTACAAAATGTATCAGCCTGTGGAACAATTCACAGACAAAGCATACATAGTTGCTTTACTTAGTTGTTGCATCTCAACTTTGGGAGATATAAATTTATTCGGCAGTATAGCAAACATAAAACTGTGACAAAATTTCTGAAGGGCAACCAAAAATTTGATCCTTAAAACAGTTTAAATACTAGGACTGCCAAAGTTTCTAAATAAGGACATACTTCAATGATCCAGATGCCCATTTATAGTTCTATTCTGTTTGAAGGACTGAGACAGACTCCCTTCAGTACAGGCCAGGCTGCTGGAGGTACCTCCTGTAAAAGGGACAGCTGAGAGCTAGCGTCATCCAAAGAGTGAATTAACCTAGAATTTTCTTTTTTTCAATTTTATTAATATTTTAAAAAATACATAAAAATACAACATCCAATGTCTGAATAAATATATTTAACAAGTTGCAAGATAATACCTTATTTTACACAAAATTTTCAGCTTTAGAAATCTTGTTAAATAACTTCATTGTTGTTATATATTTCATTTTTGTATTTTTGTAACAAAATAAAAACTCTGAAATTACATAGAAAAAAGACAAAATATTTTTGTCAAGGGATAAGATAGTCCACTGAAAACTTATTCACAATTCCACTGTAAACATTAATAAACATTAAAATATTTGCATAATTGTGTGCTCAAAAGTCCTATAAAAAGTGGAAGACTTATTACAACTGTAGTTTTCAGTCAACTACACTTCCTTTCACAATTTATTTTGTCCCATTTACACCTTTAAACCTGGGCACACTGCTGAACATATACTTTGGCAGTTCTAAATAGCAAGTGCTTCCACAGAAATTAAAAAAAAAAAAAAAAACATCAACAACAATAAAAAACACAACATAAACCCCCTACTCACCAAGTATACAAATACATCTTAGTGAAAGTGCAGCAGTATCTATTCAGCTGGATAATATTTTGATGTTTACCATGTGCACTTGCTTGTCTATGATTTCTATAACACCTGAAAAGCTTTATTTTACAAATTCAAATTTGCTAAGTGCCCTTTTTTTCTATATCACAAAAAATGAAAAAAATAAAGAGGAAAAATTATAACAAATATGGCAGGCTGCCTAACCTTCAATTATTAATCAGCTTTTTTTTTTTTTTTTTTTTTTTTTGCAACAAGATAAAACAAGAGAGAAGGGAATAGATACAATCCAGCCTGGAAAAGTACACAGGATATACTTAGCAATGTCAAACCAGTTGAGTGCTCTCTGTGGTTGTATTTCAGGGTTTTGGAATTTATGTCCATGGCAGCAAACTGCTGGGAAGGCAGAGAAAATGTTTATCACCTGCATTCTACAGCAAGGACATTTTGTGGGGGAGATGATGATGAGGGACTCATTCCAGTGTCTGATGAAGCAGATGACATAGAGGCTCCTGCATGAGACACTGTAGAATAAAAACAATGATGTTAGAGTCAGAAATGATTGCACAGAGATACCTAGTGGATGGCAAAGTAGAAATAAGATTCTTAACATTATTTTCTTTATTCATTGGTCTCTTCAGTGTTACATGATGGGATAACAAATGCCAGCAAATATTTTGTTTGACTCAATTGAATGGAATCAGTCCTTAGTCAGTTATGTAACCAAAAGTTCAAAATAGACACCACAGGGTTGGGAGTGTTGCTCAGTGGTACAGCATGTGTTTGGTATATGCAAGGCCCTGGGTTTAATCCCTAGCAGTGAAAAAGGGAAAGAAGAAGAAAAAAAAAAAAGACACCACAAAATGTAAAGATTAGAGAGATTAAACTTTTAAACCCCTACTTGAAAGATCCCAGTAAAGGACTTGGCTTGACCCAAATCAGAAACATCCAGAGAATTTCCGTAAATATCAGCTATCACAATTGTGCAGGTTATAGCAATGTGGGTGTATGATTAGGGGAAAATCCTCAAAGACCTTTAACCTAACTTTAGAGAGAAAGTGTTTTGCCAGTTTTCAGACATTTTCCTTTTTTGCTTTTATCTTCTCTTTTTTTTTTTTCCAAAACTTTCCTTCTCCAATCTTTTTTTTTTTTTTTTTAATGGTACTGGGGATGGATCCAGGGGCACATTACCTAAACTGAGCTATATCCCCATATCCCCAGACCTTTCTACTTTTTAAATTCTGAAATAGGGTCTCCCTAAATTGTTGAGTCTGGCCCTGAACTTGTGATACTTCTGCCTCAGCCTCCCCAGTCACTGGGATTAAAGGTATGTGCCACCATGCCCAGAGCTTCTCCTGCCAATCTTTGCCTACTGGTTCCTATTTAAAGTTTTAATTATTATTCAACAGTATCTGTGTACTGGGCATGTGGCACATACCTATAAAGTAATCCCAGGACTTAGAAAGCTGAAAAAGGAAGATTGCAAATTTGAGGTCAGCCTCAGCAATTTAGCAAGGCCCTAAGCAACTTAGTGAGACCCTGTCCCCAAATTAAAAATTAAAAAAGACTGGGGATGTGACTCAGTGGTAAAGCATCCTGGGTTTAATCACCAGTCCAAAAAAAAAAAAAATTTGTAGATGTATGTGATTATCAATAGATATGTTATTCATTGTAAAAGATTCTTGTTTGTATGCTAGAAATCACTTAGTCTCAATTTAATAACTTACTATAAAAATTTCCAAAGAATAAAAAAGGAAGGAATCTTTTTAGTTGTCTGAAACTTACATCACCATTAGGAAACTGAACGCAAAGAAGTGGGGAGTTCTCTGAAGAAATTTATTAATTTGTTCTTTTCTTCTTTTTGTGTTTAAAAGTACTATAAAGACTTTTATGCTAAAAATTTTTTAAAGAAAAGGACAGAGTCTGATCGTTTTCCATTTTGCTCCATGCTATTCCCAGAAACTAAAAACTGCTGGAGCCAACTGTGTTGGCACATGCCTGTAATCCCAGTAACTCAGGAGGCAGAGGAGGAGAATTACAAATTCGAGACCAGTCTCCCCAATTTAGCAAGACCCTGTCTCCAAAGAAAAACAAATTAAAAAAGGTCTATGGATGGAGCTCAGGGGTAGAGTACCCCTGGGTTCAATTCCCAGTACCAAAAAAAGGCTGGATTTGAGTGATTCAAGACCATGCGACACAAGTTATTTTATCAGTAATTCCTTCTAAATCTTTACCGAGGGCAGAAAATTTGTCTCCATAAAGCCAAGCCTGTCAGTTAATTCACCTGTACTTAATTATTTTTGAGATGAACTCCTGGAGCCCTTCTGCCTGATTCTGTTCCATCCTATTTCTGGAGTAGGTGCTTTCCAGGCTTGCTATGCAGCGGTCATCCTACAGCTTCCGTTCGCCATCCCATCCCCCTGAGATTTTCCTTTTCTTTTTTTTTTTTTTTTTTTTTTTAATTTTTTTATTTTTAATTTTTATTGTGGGTTGTTCAAAACATTACAAATTTCTTGACATATCATATTCCACACTTTGATTCAAGTGGGTTATGAACTCCCACCTTCACCCCATACACAGATTGCAGAATCACATCAGTATTCTATTTTTCTCTGTGGGATTGCCTATTTGCTGGACTGCATATCGTTTCTTAGCTTGGCTTCTAAATCTAACTTAAGAAACTTGATGCTGTTCTGAGATTTATTTCTTTCAAATGTACCTTCATAAAGTAAACTTTTAGAAATCTTTATCCACAGGATTCTAAAATTTCAAGAAATGCTTTGCTATTACCCTTTTCCTGTCCCCTCATTCTTTATAGAGGGTACAGTGAGTCCTTTCAATCTTCTAGTTTCATTTCCTCCAGTTCTGAATTGTTTTTGTTTTTCTTGTACCAGAGATTGAACCCAGGGTTGCTTAACCACTGAGCCACATCCCCAGCCCTTTTTTATATTTTATTCTGAGGGCTGGGGATGTGGCTCAGTGGTACAGCACTTGCCTAGCATGTGTGAAGTACTGGATTCGATCCTCAGCACCAAATTAAAAAATAAAAACATAAAGTTAGATTTTATTCTGAGACAGGATCTCAATAAGTTGCTTAGTGCCTTGCTAAGTTGCTGAGACTGTCTTTGAACTTCTGATCCTCCTGCTTCAGCCTTCCAATCCGCTGGGATTACAGGCAAGTGCCACTGTTTCTGGCCCCTGAATATTTTTAATAGTGTACCTTTTGCTTAAAAAAAAAAAAATAGTTATACTGTTTTCCCTCAAGTTCCTTTTTGGTCTCTTTATCTACTTTAGCATCTGTTTTATATACAGGCTTTCCTCAATTATCTAGTCATGTGGCTCCCACATTGAAGAGAGGGGCATCAGGAGGCTAACTGGAAGCTGTCTATGAACACTGAGGCTTTTCAACATAAGCAATGCACATGCACTGATTAGCACAGATGTTACTTTCTGGTACAGGAACATCCAAATGTTGGTATTTATGTTAGGTCTTTCTTCCTGTGGTGGTCAATTTCTTCAGAATCTCCTCCCAGGAATGGGCAAAAACTTGGCTACATCTTTCAGTGAGCCAAGAGGATCAAATCCTAGGCTGGAAGATGGACGGGAGTCTTACTATTCAGTGTTCAAACTTTTTGCTCAATCTATAACTTTTGATTCAACCTTACGCTCACTTCTCGGTATGGCTGGTGTCCCTGAGTCTATAAACCTACTTTCTGTTAAGTTAATCTCCTGTTTTATCCTGGACATGAGGAAAGCCGTAACCTTGTTTTACAGAGGGGGATAGGAGGATCTAATTTCTCTTTCCATTTTCACCCAATCTCTATTTTTTCGGCATCGTCCCACATCCCTGCCTTCAGAGCTTTTCTGGAATCAGGTGGTATGAACTGGCTTGCTGCTTGTTTTGTCTCATTGTAAGAATTGTCTCATCTGCTAGGAGAGTTACAATAGTCCATTGGCTGCTCAGCTATCAAAAGACATGCTGCTGACATTTATTTTCTCCTTTAGTCAGCTGTCTTATTCTCTATTCTTTTTAGGTATAGAGTTTTAAGGTTTTTTTAATGAGTAAACCATTATTTATTCATCCATCCCTATTTATGAATGTTTAGGCTATTTTCCATTTTCCTCTATTTCAAGACAGTGCAGTAAAGAACATCTTTGTATAGTTGGTTTTGGCCACAGGAATAAGGATTTCTCTAGGTTTGAAGGATACACCTAGAAAAAGAATGTATTCTGCATGTTTTTAGGTTTTGTGGGTACAATAGTTCTCTAGAAATAGTTATACTAAAATTGTTCTTTCATAAACAGTATATAAATTCCAGTTATCCACATTCTCTCCAACACATTTAATTAGAAGTCAACCCTACACTTTATTTTGTGTGGTGTGTATGGTGCTGGGGATCAAACCCAGGGCCTCCTGTGTGACAGGCATTCACTCTACCACTGAGTCACACTCCAAGTCCAACCCTTCATGTTTTTAAGATCTAACTGGGATACTTTATCCCTTTAATGATTACTTCAAAGTATCCTGTCCTTCCACTAACTCCTACACTGGTTAATGTAATTCCTGGCTGTCCTTCTAGATGTTCACATTTTTGAGATCAAAGTCTGCACTCATTTAATTCATCTTTTCCATTCTACCAACTGGCAGAGCACCTAGCACATGATGAAGTAGTCATTAATGATGGTGAACTGCACTGAATTATACTACAGTTGCTTAGAAAATGACTTACTGCCCCAGCAAAATAATCCCCTTGAGGATCAGCCTTATATCTTATTTATTTTAATGACCCTCATAATAACAAATACAGTGTCTGTGAATAGGCACTCAATAAATTCCTGTTGATCAAAGAGTAAATTTCAGAGAAAGTCAGATCTTCTGGAGAACCCACCACATTTAGTAAAATAAAAAATTGTATAACTTAGTTCATACTCCCTTTCAGAGGTCTCATACTGACTAATTCAGCTGCTAACCCATTCACTTTAGTAAAGGCAACAGAAAAAAACACTAGGAATCTAAAAGCAACAACTAATAAATGTATATAACATACTCAGAGAGTGACAAACAAATCTTCTAAATTGATAGTATATTTGGAAAAAAAATGAGAAAAAAATTAATAAAATTACCTTCTCTGTCTTTCTTTTTTAATCTTTTTCTTCTCCTGTCTATGGTTGCAACTTCAGACTTCAAAGACATGTAATATTTTCTGATTTCCTGTAATTTTTCTTGAAGAAAAGAGATTCTCTCTGTACTATTCATATTATCTAATTCATCTAAAAGGGAAAAAATTTATTTTAAAATCTATGACAAAAAAGATAGCAGTTCTATCAAAAATCTAAATCATAAGTGAACAAAAAGTTTAGTTTATTAAAGCATACCATAATAAGCTCAATAAGGCTCTTTAAAAAGGTAAGATATGAATTAAATTCATGATTAAGCATCCTTACATATCCAAAATTTCTATACTCAACATGCATTACATAAATGAACACAAAGCAACCCTTATCTATATATAAGTATTATTTTAAATTACTGATATGACAAAAGGCACCTCAGTTTAATCAATTTATATCAGACTGGTTCTTTTTTTTGGTACTAGGGATTAAACCCAGGGGCACTTCAACACTAAACCACATCTCCCGCCCTTTATTTTATAATTAGTGACAGGGTCTTGCCAAGGCACTTAGAGTCTTGCTAAGTTGCTAAGGATGGCCTCAAACTTTTGATCCTCCAGAGCCGATGGGATCACAGGCATGCGCCACCACACCCAGCCATGTGTCTTTTTTTTTTTTTTAGTTATACATGGGCACAATATCTTTATTTTGTTTATTTATTTTTATGTGGTGCTGAGGATCGAACCCAGGGTCTTACACGTTGAGAGGCGAGTGCTCTACTGCTGAGCCACAACCCCAGCCCCATATGTGTCTTCTTAACTGGCAATCTCATCAATATTTATCAAGTTAATCTTATAAAAAGTTACAGATTTGTATTTAAGATAACAAGTAGTGATTAATGATTTGGAATACATAAATTATTTGTTAACCATTATTCCTTATTAAGTTGGCAATTTAAATATACTCCACTTTACAATATATATTCATGTTATCCATAAGCTGCTTACTGAGTTGAAAGCTCCACTTATATGTCCTAGGAGATGAATTTGGATGTTTTTCTCTGTGTTTCTCTTTCTCTCCATCTTTGATATGAGGGGAGATTCTTGCAGGTGATCGTGTAAGCTTCTGAGGCTTAGACACACTAAGGTGTTTCACTGGGGTACATTTACTTGAATTGTCCACAGCTGGGAGATCTTCACTATCACTGCTTTGTCCTGTAACAACAACAACAAGTTTACTTGGAGACTATAAATGATAAAAACCTAAATGCAACAGACTCAGCAGTTACACTTCTTTTTTACACACACATAGATTTTAATGATTTCCAAAAAAAATTTGTTAATTTAGAAAAAAAAAAATGCAGTACATTTTCAGCAATATTATTGCCAGAGACTCTGTCTGCTCAGTCCACACATAAGAAGTAGTTGCCTTCTATGGTGATATGGTTTCTCTGTACTAATTCCCAAAACATTACAGCAGGGAAGTATAGACTGAATTGTTGCACAAAGGAACATTTACTCACCAGATCCCACCGATCTCTCCTGTACCCGCTTCCTGGGCAGCCTTCCTGATGAAGCTTTATTGATTTGATTCAAAGTTTCTTGAGGAATCCAACTCATGTCAACATCATTCTGACTTGATGTACCCATTTCTACTTTCTGTATGTGTCTCTTGCACTTTCTAGATTCTAGGAGTTGATGAAGGCCAACACCAGAAGTCCAAGACCAGCAAGGAACATATACATAATGTTTCTCCATCTAACCCATCTTCTCTTTTAATAACTGTAACCAGTTGATTGAAGACAGCATCTTGGAATACATTGCCATTCAAGTCTTTGTAATTCAGATTGATGACCAGACCAAAGGGTCGTCTACCCATGGGCTCTGCAGGAATGAATACTCAAAATTGGCTTGTCTCTGGGGTGGTACTACAGTGTTCAGAGGAAGAGCTTTGAAATTCTGGATATAAAACTGATAATCCTGAGGATAACGAAATGAGGAATCTAGGGATTCGACAATAAAATCTTCTGTACCCTTGTTTGTAAAGCCTACCAAGAACCTCACTATGTTATTTGCTGGAAAATCTTCTCCTTTCAGAAACAAGATAGTTGTATCTGCATTTGGTGATGCTTCAGAAGAAGATAAATCTTCTTCCTCTGTTTTTATCTTCTGCCAAATCTGTGGGTTCATCTTCTTCTACCTCACCTTCATCATCTTCATCTTCAATTATTGAATCTTCCACTATTTCTTCATCCTCTCTAAGATACTGAGCCAGCAAGAGAAGCAGAAGCAGGCGGGGGAGGAGTCTCATGGCATGGCCAATCCAGTCCCAGTCAGCGAGTGCTCCTGGCGGCTCTGGCGTTACTCTTCATCCCCAGTTACACTTCTTAGTATCATATCGGCAATCTCATATTAGAAGATACTTTTGGTTTTCCCATAAAACACATTGGAATTGTCAATTTTATTTCCTTTTTTTTTTCAAGCTCTACCCCTTACCTCTGACCTAACTTCACTTTCTAAAGCCAACCTTGCCTTCTACTAAAAAGGCAAAGCTGAGGTTTACACATTCAATTTCCAAGTCCCTTTCCTACCTGTATTTGTCCTTATTGTCTTTTTATTTTTTTGGTTTCAAAAAAGAGTTTCTGGACAAACTGATCTTTTCAGCTACGCTCTTTTTTTTTTTTTTAATATTTATTTTTTAGTTCTCGGCGGACACAACATCTTTGTTTGTGGTGCTGAGGATCGAACCAGGGCCGCACGCATGCCAAGCGAGCGCGCTACCGCTTGAGCCACATCCCCAGCCCCTCAGCTACGCTCTTAAGACCAGCTGTACCAGCTCCTCTCCAACAACCAATGTCAACTGTCTGTATTCTCTTCTTTGGTTCCCAGAGTGCACAGCATGCTTAGATCTTTCCACCCTTGAAAAAAGAGAAGGAGGGAAGAGGAGAAGACCTCGCCCTTTAACTGGCACCTCTTTTCCTTGGAAGAGAAACTCTTGTTAACCTGACTTCCATAGTCTAACCACACCTCTATGCTGTGGTTAGGGTCCCAAACTTAAACTACTGGTTCAACTCAATTATGTATTTCAATCCTACTTGAATATTCTACAGCATTTGAAACTTCTTATTCAAATCTCCTAGTGTTTACTAACTTCAATTTATCTCTGGTGAGTTTCCACACTCTTCCTCCTGGCCCACATAAAGGGTTATGCCACACTGTTTTTGTTCCTTTTTCTGCTCATTCTTTTAATTCTTTCATGGTAATCTCATTCTCTTTCGAGTCTCTGACAACTATCTTCTAAAATCCGACTGATTTCTAAGCCCAGATCCTTATTTCCCTAATATTGGGTACCTTTAAACATTCTCCAAATTTCTCTTCCTATAGCCTGCTACTACTCCCATATTCCATATCTCAGGTAACTAATTCCTAATACTTGACCAATCCTAATGATTTTATTTATTTATCTTATTAACTAAATCCTAGTGATTTTATTTACCAAATCTCTTTAATTATTTCCTCTTTCACTGCTTTTTAAACCAGATTCTAGTAAAATTAGTCATGTCCTTTCTTCCTTTTTTTTTTTTTTTTTTGGTACCAGGGATTGAACTTAGGGGAACTCGACCACTTAGCCACATCCCTAGCCCTATTTTGTATTTTATTTAGAGACAGGGTCTCACCGAGTTGCTTAGTGCCTCACTTTTCCTGAGGCTGACTTTGAACTCGTGATCCTCCTACCTCAGCCTCCTGAGCCTCTGGGATTACAAGCGTGAGCCCTTACACCTGGCCTCCTTTTTTAATCTTCTAAACTTTGTATCTGAAATAATCTTCAAATCTACAAACATTACCCATATTATTTTCTCACCCAATTGCTACACTAGAGTACTTCAGTGTGTGATATTTCTACAGACAACATTCTCTGTGTCAGTTATCTGCTGCTGTATTAAAAATTAGTCCCAAACTTAGCAGTTTAAAACTGCAAATGTGTTCATTATCTCACACAATTTTTGATTATCAGAATCTGGGAGCAGATTGTATGGTCTGGCTCAGGAATCTTGTGAGGTTACACTTGAATTTTGAGCCAGGGCTTTTGTCTTTGAAGACTTGACCGAGGCTGGAAGATATTCTTCCAAAGTGGCTCACTCACTCTCTCAAGCTATTGGTACAACATACGGGCCTCTGGACAAACTGCTTGAATATCTTCCCAACAGCAGACTTCCCCTAGAACAAGCCATCCAATGAAGAATAAGGAGGAATTTGGTGCCTTTTATGACCTATTTTCCAGAGTCACACTCTGTCACTGCCACTTTGTTAGAAATGGGACATTGAGTTCATCCCACACTAAATGGGAGGGGATTTAGGTTTTCTTTCTTTCTTCTTTTTTTTTTTTTAATATTTATATTTTAGGTGTTGATGGACACAACACAATGCCTTTATTTTTATGTGGTGCTGAGGATTGAACCCAGGTCCCGCCCGTGCTAGGCGAGCGCTCTACCACTGAGCCACAATCCCAGCCCCTAAGTTTTATTTCTTGAAGAGAAAAGTATCAATGTATATGTGGATATTTATTAAAATACCACACTCCTACAGAACGATGATAAAGCATCAATATCAGAAAGTTAGCACAGATATATTACTATCATCTAATCCTCAGATCTCCAGTTGCCCCAATTATACCCTTTATAGCAGTAGTATCCAGGTAAAAATCATGTATTGCATTTAGTTGCCACATCTCTGTCTCTAAAGTCCCCTTCATGCTGGAACATTTCCTCTTTCCTCAATGTTCATGACCTTTTTAATTTTGAAGATTATAGGTTAGTTATTTTACAGAATATCCTTTAGCTTAAATTTGTTGATGCTGCCTCATGATTAGATTCACATTATGTATCTTTGATAGGAATATCACATATGTGGCTGCTAATGTCCAGTGGGACACTGTTTCAATAAGGATGGTGTTCACTTTGATTATTTGACAAGGTGATGACTGCCAGGCTTGCCCACTGTAACATTACTCACATTCCCTTTGTAATTCCTAAGACTTTTATATACTCATCTCCTATCGCGCTCTTTTCCTTAGACTACACTATATAGCTGACAGTAACCCCCGACTACTAAAATGCCTTTTATCCTGTGTAAATCATATGTTCTTTCCTTGAACTATATGTCTGTTGTAACCTAGAACTTCCTTTTCAGACTTGTATGAAGGCATATTTTAGAGGTTAAACTTTATTAATCTATCAAAATCAATTGCATTTATTTCTACCACATTCTCTTATTTAATTTTATTCATCGCACAAAATTTTTTTCATGTAATCTAATCCATTCATATAGATTTACTAATTTTTTTAATCAATAAGAATTGCCCTTATTTCTCCATGTTTTAAAATTACCATACTATCTACAAATTAGATTTTTTTTTTAGCTCAGAGGAAAACATTCCCTGCAAAAATGTAAATTTATCTACTTTTTTTTTTTTTTATGTGTGTGTGTGTGGTACTGGGGATTGAACCCAGGGCCTTGTGCATGTAAGGCAAGCACTCTACCAACTGTGCTATATCCTCAGCTCCTTTATCTGTTTTTAACACCAGAGTCCCTAATATGTTGCACTAATATTAAACTGCTTTCCATAAGAAATACACATAAAATCAGTATAAAAAATAATTGCATCTATCCCAGTTCTAAGTAAAATTGATATGTACCTTCAGATTAAAGTTGATGAAAAAATATAATAAACTAGATTTATTTTTAAACAGATACAAGCCAGGATCAAAACCAGCAAACTGCTGAAGTGACTACCACCCTACAGAAGCCAGCACTGAAAAGCACTGACCTGCTCCATTCTTGTCATTTTTGGCTACAGCACTTGTTCGCTTTGGGGTGCGCTTTTGTTTTTTTGCCATTAATCCACTATTTCCATCGCTTGGCCTTTTCTGACCTGAAATAAAGGGAAAGAGATAATTTGAAAACAACACAAAAAATATTTTATTATATAAATTGAAAATTATATAATTTGAAAACAACACAAAAAACATTTATTCATCTATGTACTCTACATTTACTTCTATATGAACACTTTTTATTTTGGTACTGAGAATTGACCTCAGGGACACTCGACCACTGAGCCACATCCCTAGCCCTATTTTGTATTTTATTTAGAGACAGGGTCTCACTGAGTTGCTTAGTGCCTCGCTTTTGCTGAAGCTGGCTTTGAACTTGTAATTCTCCTGCCTCAGCCTCCCGAGCTGCTAGGATTACAGGCGTGCACCACCACTCCTGGTTATATATACATTTTAAAAGATTATTTATTTATTTTAATTAGATATATGTGACAGCAGAATGCACTTTGATTCGTTGTACACAATTGCAGCACAACTTTTCATTTCTCTGTTCACAATGTAGTGTTGCACCATATGTGCACTCATACATGTACCTAGGGTAATAATGGCCATCGCATTCCACCAGCTTTCCTGCCCCCACGCCCCCTTAAATACACATTTTTAAAAGAGAAAAGAAAAAAAGATGGTACTTAAAAATCAGCAGTACCTGAAACTCTTAACTTTTACTTTAACACAAAGGCAAGTGTTTCCCTGGCAAGCCTTACCTTTCTCCCTGCTCTCTCGTTCCTGTACAATTATATTGCAAGTACCAGTGGCAGCACTGGCTTCAAACCCATTTGCTGATTCCCTCTCACAGAGACCTTCTTGAGACTCTTCAGCAATGCTGTCAACCTCAATCGTTATGTCGCTCTCACTTTTTACACTTCGAGACTCGTCCTGAGAGAGAGTAAGTGGTGAAGCTGCTGAGAAGTTATGCTGAGCTGTAGGAGGGAGGGCAGGTGGGACAGAAACGAGGGAGCTGGACTCAGAGCTCTCAACTACCACCTCCTCAATGCTGGTCTTTTCCTTCTCATCCAGATCATCCAAATCTACTTCATGGCACACCAAGGTTTCGGGCCCAATCAGAGGCATTGCCTCTTCCTCTTCTTTCAGTGGTGTATTCACAGTTTCTTCAGCTGGACTATCAAGTTTTTCACCACTGGACTCTTGAGCACATTGGTTCGACTCTGCTGTTAATGATGGCATTCCTTCATTTTCTGTTTCAAAGTGCTGTTCGAAATTTAAGTTTTTTATTCCCTCAGATCCAATACAATCACCAGTCCTTTCTTGAGACACACTATTTGTCATTTCTGTTCCATTCTCCAGTCTTATTTTTTTCTCTGGTGATGACTGTCCTAATATTTTCCTTTTCAACTTTTTTTCTTTCCCATATTGGTCAATTTCATCTTCAGTAGCACAAGAAAAGTTTTTACCGTCTAATGAGGAAAATTCAAGACTATGAGCTTCTATGTGAGGTTCACTTCCTGCTTCATCGGGGCTAAATGATGAAATCTTTATAATTTCTAAAGAAAGATCTTTTGTTTTGCTTCGCCTTCCCTTTCCTTTAGGAGATTTTTCTGCCTCTTTCTTAACTTCTTCTACTTGTTCCACTTTGTTTCCAAATATCTGCACTATTTGTTCATTCTCTCCAACTTCTAACTTCAGGGTTTCTAAAGGCTGCATTTGAGTCCTATCATTTTCTTTTAATATATGTGCAGCAATCTTTGGAGTTTCTTCATCTAGTTTATCATCATTCAAATTTTCATTTTTTTCGAGTTCTTCCTTAATATCAGGAGAGAGTTCTTCATTTATCAAATTCTTTTCTAAAGGATCTTCTGTTTCACTATCAGATGAGCAAGAGTCTGCAAGAGAAAAAATTATTATACTATACAGGCTTTTATCTTAATTACCAATGTAATCTTATAACAAAAATCTTACAAAATATAATCAAAACCCTTAATCATGTACTTCCAAATACTCCCACACAAATTTCCTACATAAAATAAGCTATAACATTTGTGACAAAAATTTAGAAGAAGGGGATTTCAAACTAAATTCTGTGAAGATACAATAAATAGCATATTACTATCTCAATGATATATAAAAAGCTGTTTGGTCATTTTCCTTAGTATCATATTTAGGTTACAATAGCACGTAGCAAAGTCAAATGACAAGTACTAAGAAGTTAGTATGTTAAGCAGTTTGATCTAAGATCTAGTATGTACTAATATTAACCATTTTGGGTCCTAAGAAGGGAATATATGACATTCCATTTTAAACGATTCTGGAAAGACGACTATTTAAAATGAGCAATGTAAATACTCAAAACTTTAAATAGACAAAAAAGTACAAAAGGCACCTACTTGCAAGTAAAATTATTTTTCTTTA